>NC_087176.1:20641590-20686590 GCF_035594125.1 Scylla paramamosain | reverse complement strand
TTCTCTCTCTCTCTCTCTCTCTCTCTCTCTCTCTCTCTCTCTCTCTCTCTCTCTCTCTCTCTCTCTCTCTCTCTCTCTCTCTCTCTCTCTTCGTCTCCCTTTCTCGCCTTACCACGTGATACGTCTCTTTGAGCGTATATGTCCCTTCTCGACGTTCCTTTTTGCTTGGGTCAAAATAGGAGGAGAAGAAGGAGGAGGAGGAGGAGGATGCATTTAGTCCTGTTTCTGAGGGTATGTCTGCGGAAAGTCTTCTCCAGTAGTAGTAGTAGTAATAGTGGTAGTAGTAGTAGTAGTAGAAGTAGTAGTAGTAGTAGTAGTAGTAGTGGTGGTGGTGGTGGTGGCAGTGGTGGCAGTGATAGTGGTGGTGGCGGTGGTAGTGGTAGCGGTGGTGGCGGTGGTGTTGGTGGCGATGGTGGTTTAAGGTTTTTATAAGGTTTTATAAGGTTTAGTACAAATATGAAAATTCATAAGGCATATTCTGCCGAGCCGAAGCTCCCTGGCAGAAAGACAATGAAGTTCGGGTGATTCACTCAGCACTGACTGGCAACACACAAATAATATAATTATAATTATAATATAATTATAGAAGTAATAATCAGTAAATTTGACAATATTTTTATAATAAAAGAGCAAACTAGTAACAAAGAAAATACATAAACATAAATACCTTGAACTTTCTTTTGCTATTATATGCTAAAGAACCATTTTTAAATTATAGTTGTAGAAAGTAGTGGCAGGTAGAATCAAATCATTATTTGGTGGCGGTGGTGATGGCAGTAGTAGTCGTAGTGGTGGTGGTGGTGATGGTGGTGGTGGTGGTGGTGGTGGTAGTGGAGGGTGGTGGCAATAATGATGTATGTTGCAGAAGGGCTGTGTTTCCTTGAGTGAGTACGAGTCTCTTGCAGTATCAGTAGTAGTAGTAGTAGTAGTAGTAGTAGTAGTAGTAGTAGTAGTAGTAGTAGTGGTAGTAGTAGTAGTAGTAGTAGTAGTAGTAGTAGTAGTAGTAGGAGTCGTAGTAGTAACAGTAGAAGTAGTAATAGTGGTAGCAGTGATGGTGGTGGTGGAGGGTGGTGGCAATAATGATAATGTGTGGTGAAGAAGGGTTGTGTTTCCTTGAGGGAGTGAGTACGAGTGTCCTGCAGTACCAGTAGTAGTAGTAGTAGTAGTAGTAGTAGTAGTAGTAGTAGTAGTAGTAGTAGTAGTAGCAGCAGCAGCAGCAGCAGCAGCAGCAGCAGCAGCAGCAGCAGCAGTAGTAGTAGTAGTAGTAGTAGTAGTAGTAGTAGTAGTAGTAGTAGTAGTAGTAGTAGCAGCAGCGCAGCAGCAGCAGCAGCAGCAGCAGCAGCAGCAGCAGCAGCAGTAGTAGTAGTAGTAGTAGTAGTAGTAGTAGTAGTAGTAGGTGGTGGTGGTGGTAGTGGTGGTGGTGGTGGTAGTGGTGGTGGTGACAATAATGATAATGCGTGGTGTAGTAGGAGTGTTTCTCTGAGAGAGCATGAAGAATGGAACAATTGGACGGAAGAGAAGAGAAGAGAAGAGAAGAGAAGAAAAGAGAAAAGAAGAGAAGAGAAGAGAAGAGAAGAGAAGAGAAGAGAAGAGAAGAGAGGGAGTATGAATCATTGCTGACAGAAAAGAAACATCAATAACAGGAAGACAGTGTAGTATGACTCTCTCTCTCTCTCTCTCTCTCTCTCTCTCTCTCTCTCTCTCTCTCTCTCTCTCAGACACTGTCTTGTGATATATTATTCTTTTCATTGAATTATTTTTTGTTCATGTATTTCCAGAAAGAGTAATGTAGATAGATAATGACAACAAGAGAGACAGAGAGAGAGAGAGAGAGAGAGAGTGTGTGTGTGTGTGTGTGTGTCTACTTAATACAGGAGTTGGTGAAGGCAGGAACATACTCATATCCACGAAAAAGAACTCTGAGCTCTTTCCATAGGGGGACGGCCGGCTGTCTCCAGAGACCAGCAGCAGACTGCACAGTACACACACACACACACACACACACACACACACAAACACTCGCTGTACAAGTGTGTTTTCTAAGCGTCGCTTTCTTGAATTTGAGTGAGGCACGCCTCTTCCTGTGGCACTTACAGAGAGCCTAACTGCTAAACGAGTGGCCATTGGCGGTGCGTGTGTGTGTTTGTGCAGGAGGAGTACTCACCTAGAGACGCAACACTCCTTTCCTGACGCGGCAACACACGCACAGGGCGGTCACTGAATGGTTACAGGTACAGCGTACAAAAAATTTATAACACCACTTTCGGGCACAACACAGGCAACACTAAACAAAGGAAAACATGTCTTATTTTTTTATTCTGGAAGCAGAGAGAGAGAGAGAGAAAGAGAGAGAGAGATAAAGCGAGAGGAAGGGGTGGAAGAGAGAGAGAGAGAGAGAGAGAGAGAGAGAGAGAGAGAGAGAGAGAGAGAGAGCTAGATAAAGCGAGAGGAAGGGGAGAGAGAGAGAGAGAGAGAGAGAGAGAGAGAGAGAGAGAGAGAGAGAGAGAGAGAGAGAGAGAGCGGAAAAAGAGATAATCACTTGTTTGTCTGCCTCTCTCTCTCTCTCTCTCTCTCTCTATCTCTCTCTCTCTCCTCCTCCACACCTAACTACTACTACTACTACTACTACTACTTTTTTTTTTTTTTATGTAGGAGTGACACTGGCCAAGGGCAACAAAAATTCAATAAAAAAAAATGCCCACTGAAATGCCAGTCCCATAAAAGGGTCAAAGCAGTAGTCAAAAATTGATGAATAAGTGTCTTGAAACTACTACTACTACTACTATTAACGCTGCTGCTACTACTACTACTACTACTACTACTACTACTACTACTACTACTACTACTACTACTGCTACTATTACCTACTATTATCTTTATTCTCCATCAGATTTGCATCAACCACCACCACCACCACCACCACCACCAGCATGGCAGTAGTAGCAGGAGTAGTGAATGGTCACACGTATGTGGTGACTTCTTGGACTATCAGGCCGCCCTTGTAGTGTGTTGGACTATCGGTGAACAAGGAGACCTGAAAGTTACGTGGTACAACTATTTCGGCGATAGTAGTGGCTGTAAGTAGTAGTAGTAGTTGTAGTAATAGTATTAGTAATAGTAGTTATGCGTGTAATGTCAATATGGTCCATTTTGTAACTGTAATTGCAAAGATTCTCGACTTTGTTTCTTAAAGGCGTGACGTAATTAGAGAAAACGTATATATTTTAAGGGACACTAGACTGTACTTCATTATTCCTGTTTATTGCTATTATACGAGTTTTTTTTATAGTTTCACTTGTATATACTATTTAAATTTACTATTCTGTGATGTTTAATACTACTGATTATTATGTTTAAGTGAGAGAAGTCAGAGAAAGAGCTATATTTATAATTTTTACGTGTAAGTAAATTTGTAGGATGCTCGACCTTATGTTTCTTAAATAAGTGACGTAATTAGAGAAAACGTATGTCTTTTAAGGGAGGATTTAGTATGTCTTCTATATATGTGTGTCTTCATCATCACCATCATCTTATTCTTGTTCTTGTTCTTGTTCTTCTTCTTGTTCTTGTTGTGGTTGTTATTGTTGTTGTTGTTGTTGTTGTTGTTGTTGTTGTTGTTCTTCTTCTTCTTCTTCTTCTTATTATTATTATTATTATTATTATTATTATTATTATTATTATTATTATCACACACACACACACACACACACACACACACACACACACACACACACACACACACACACATTAGTAGTAATTATAATAGGAAGAAGAGAAACATGATGATGATGATGAAGAGGAGGAGGAGGAGGAGGAGGAGGAGGGAGAAAAAATTGTTTAACTTTTCTATAATGTTTCTCTAAATATCTAAATGACTATCAGTCAAAAAGCAGAACTAATAGTGCACCATGGTAGTCCGTTAAATTGTTCATCTCTGACCATCGCCATCACCAATTACAAATTAGTTAATAAGGATAAAAGTTGAAAAATATATAGCAATTCTAATTTTGAGACACCTAAATAGTTTCAACATTTTTCACAATATCTAAATAACTAACAGACGAAAACAAAATGTAGTAGTACACCATGATAGTCCATTAAATTCCTCATCTCTTACTATCACCATCACCAATTACAAGTTAGTTAATAAAGAGAAAAACAAAACAAAAAACAAAAAAACAAAATATATATATATATATATATATATATATATATATATATATATATATATATATATATATATATATATATATATATATATATATATATATATATATATATATATATATATATATATATATATATATATATATATATATATATATGATCACCTGAAGATCCGCCACCCCACAGGGATCACCTGAAGATCCGCCACCCCAGATTGTCTCACCTGAAGATCCGCCACCCCAGACTCTCTCACTTGGTTAGGTTAGGTTAGGTTAGGTTAGCCTAACCTAACCTAACCTAACCTAACCTAACCTAACCTAACCTAACCTAACAACATGAACGCATTAAAAAACTGAGTGGATATAAAAAAATGCAGAAAAAAGTTTACTTCATTAAAAGTATGGGATCACCTGAAGATCCGCCACCCCAGATTGTCTCACCTGAAGATCTGCCACCCCGAGTGCGGCTGGGGTGGCGGATCTTCAGGTGATCCTATATATATATATATATATATATATATATATATATATATATATATATATATATATATATATATATATATATATATATATATATATATATATATATATAGCATATCAAATTCTAAGACACCCTAATACTTTCAACATTTTTCTGAATATGTAAATAACTACCAGCAAAAAAAACAAAACCAATAGTACACCATGGTAGCCCATTAAATTCCCCACATTTTACTATCAACACTATTCGAAAAGTATATTAAAAACATTAAAAAAAAAAAAGCTTCAAAAAACTCCCAAAAGACGCCAAACAAAGATCAAGATTCAAGATTGTAAACTGGAGAGAGGTATATTGTCACCAACCCTTTTTAGCCTGTATACAGAGGAGCTAGCAGCCAGGATGAGAAGAGTGAATGTAGGGGTAAGTGTGGGGAATGATAAAGTATGTGTGCTTCTTTATGCAGATGACGTAGTTGTTATGAGTGAATCGGCAGATGAGCTTCAAAGTCTGTTGGATGTAGTGGATGGCTATGGTAAAGACTTTGGAGTAAGGTTTAGCAGTGAGAAAAGCAAAGTAATGATTGTGAATAGGTCAGAGGATGAAAGTAATGTGGTATGGAGACTTGGAGAGAATGAGTTGAGACAGGTGCAAGAATACAAGTACTTAGGGATGTGGATGAGTCCTAGTGGGTATACAAAGGCAAAGAATGAAAAGATAAGTATGCTAAACCAGTGGGTAGGTCGATTGGGAAGCGCGGCAAGGATGATAGCAAGTAAGTATGATGTGTTGAGAGAAGTGTGGAAGAGTGTGGCTGTGCCATGTATAATGTATGGTATGGATGTGATTGCATGGAATGAAAGTGAAATTGATAAGTTAGAAGTGGGCCAGAATAGAGTAGCAAGGATGGCACTGAGTGCACCGAGGTGCACAGCAGTTGAAGCCTTGAGAGGTGATATGGGATGGAGCACCTTTAGGGAAAGACTGACAAAAGCCACACTTAGGTACAAGATTAGGCTTGAGAGAATGGATGATGCAAGAATAGCAAGGAAGGTGTACCTGTGGAATGAAAGTGGAAGCAAATGGAGGAAGAGATGCATGAGAATGACAGACAGGAATGGATTGCAAATTGTGTGGGCGATAAGAATGCCTGGGAGGAATCAAAATGAGCGTGAATGGGTGGTAACAAGAGGAGGCAGAGTGGGAGTCGAATGGGATGTGAGAAAATGGAAGAATGAGATAGACAAAGAAGTGAAATGTGTGGGACTGAATGAATGGAAGAATGAGATGGAAAGAAAGAAGACCCTGGAATGGTACAAGGAGAAAGAGGCCCCGAGGTATGAAAGGTGGTATGATGGAAGCCTGGGCGGTGATCTTCTCTTCCGAGCGAGGGCACAGTGTATGGATGTGAATGCAAGGAGTTACAGGTGGTCTGAGTCCCGCAGCAAAGTGTGCCAGATGTGTGACATGGGAGAGGATGAGACGGTGGAACATGTGGTGCTGGAGTGTGTGAAGTATGCCAGAGACAGGAATGAGATGATGCAAGTGATACTGACTGAGTTAGGGCACGATAGGAATGAAAGATTGGAGAACTCAGGAAAGGAGTGGATGGCGTTGTTGCTGGGACTGTGTAGAGAGGCCAATGAAAGGATGATTGAGGCGGTGAAAGAGTTTCTGGAGAGAATGTGGCGTGCCAGATGTAGGAACAGTTACTATAGATGTAGGATATAGCTGTTATATCTATCGGATACGGTACGATATGTTGGCCCTCCCGGCACCACTGTACGCTCTGCCGCTCTCGAGGCAGTCCAGGGAATAAAGGTCTTAAGGAAGCACTGCGTCTTCCTTACACCCTACATGGCGCAGTGATTGGAGTAACCATGGCTGGCCGGCCCCGCTTCCACACAACCACGTCAAGGGCTCCCAGGACACCTGGGGTCCCCAGCAGCCATCTCGCCACCACACTGGAGATGCAGCAGGCGCTGATGGCCATGCAACAAGCCCTCGCACGCCGGTCGCCTGCCTCCAGAGTCCCGACCTCTGCCACGCCGGAGAAGTGTGAGGCTGAGATGTCCACAGCCTCGTTTCGTTCCTGGAGGAGGTCTGCCAAGTGCTGGGTTAGGCTGAACCAATGGGGCGCGCCGGAGGCCGTGCTACACATCCGCCTTCTCTGCACACCGGCCCTGCAACGCACGCTGGACACAAGGTACACCATGCTGCAATGGGAGGCCCTGTCGACGACCGAGGCACTGGACGCCATCGAGAACCTGGTACTGAAGGGAACCAACCAGGCGGCCGTGTGGAGCACCTTCTTCAGTAGCCGTCAGGCGCCCGGTGAGTCAGTCTCGGACTTCTTCAGGCAGTGTTCCCAGACTGCCGCCGACTGCGGGTTTCAGTGCCCTTCGTGTGGTGATGATTTGGCGGAATACATGCTGCTGCGGAAGTTGATGGGCGGCCTAAGCGATCCGGTGATGAAGAGAGAGGTATTCCTGTTGTGTAAACAGTTTACCAGTGTTGATAAGCTACGAACATTCTGCCTTACATTTGAATCCGCTGCCAGGGACGCCAACTTTGGCGGGAGTTTTACGCGGGAAGTGGCGGGGGCTGAGCTTGACGCGCCGTTGCCAGACGTGGCACAGGAGGTGGTAGCTGGAGCACACCGCCACCCCGCGCCAGCCTCGGTGCGCACGCGCCCACCCGCCAACCGCCCCCACACCCCCGTCGAGAAGCCTTGTGGCAACTGTGGAGGTACTCACGCCCCTGGGAGAGTACACTGCCCCGCCAGGTCGCTGAACTGCTACAAATGTGGGAAACCCGGACATGTCGAGAAAATGTGTCGCAGCGGCGGGAGGAGATCAACGACCCCAGGCTTGGAGGCGGCTGTCTCGGTCCCCCAGCTGACGTCTGGGGCCGTGCTGGTGGCTGGCACCGCTCCGTGCCCCCACCCGACGCTCCACGTCTCCGTCACCAGTGGGGGGCGTGCAACGTGCGAGGTGATGGCCGTGGCCGACACAGGGGCCCAGGTGTGTGTGGGCGGCAGGGGGCTTCTCACCTCCCTCTCTTTACGGCCTACACAGTTGAAGCGTCGGGCTGGCCTGAGAGACATCGCCAACATGCCCCTCCAGCTGCTGGGCTCTGCAGTGTGCACCATATCCCACGGGGGCCGCTCGTCCACCCAGGAGATTTGCTTTGTGGACTCTGCACGTCACCTCTTCCTCTCACTCAGTACGTGCATGGAGCTTGGACTCGTGCCCCGGGACTTTCCCCGTCACACACAGGTTGCGGCGGGCGCATCCCAGGCGCCGCCCGCTCGCCAGCCTGGCCTGACGGAGGCGCCGACAAGACCCGCGGCCATCCCCCTGCCACCCCTGGAGGAGAACGTGGGCCGCCTGGAGGAGTGGCTCCTTCGCCATTTCTCATCATCAACCTTCAACGTAGGCCGCTGCCCACTCCCTGTCATGGCAGGTGAGCCACACCGTATCCACCTGCTCCCCGACGCCGTACCTCACACCTGCCACACCCCGGCCCCCGTATCACGTCATTGGGAGGCGGAAGTAAAGAAACAGCTGGACGAGGACGTACGCATGGGAGTCATCGAGCCGGTCCCAGCCGGGGAGGCGACAAGGTGGTGTGCCAGGATGGTCGTCGTGGCAAAGAAGTCGGGCCAGCCGCGACGCACGGTCGACTATCAGAAGCTTAACGCCGTCTGCCTCCGGGAGACGCACCACACGCCCACCCCTTTCGACATGGTGGCGGCCATCCCTGCCCACACGTTCAAGACCGTCGCCGACGCCCACTGGGGTTTCCATCAGGTGGAACTGGAAGAGGAAAGCCGGAAACTCACCACCTTCATCACACCCTGGGGGCGGTACAGGTACCGGCGGACCCCCATGGGCCACTGCGCGGCCCCTGACGCCTACACCAAGCGCTTCGACGACGCCCTAGTGGACATCCAACGCAAGTTTAAGTGCATCGACGACACCCTCCTACACGACGAGTCCGTGGAGGGGGCATTCTGGCACGCCTACGAGCTGCTGGAGGCGTGTGCCAGGCAGGGCATTACGTTGAAGCCCGAGAAGTTCCGGTTTGGCCGGAGGGAAGTGGAATTCGTGGGCTTTCATGTGGGCTGGGAGTCCTACAAACCCACCGACGAGCGTCTGGCATCAGTGCGGGACTTCAGCATGCCAGCCAAGCCCACCCTGACCGACATCAGGTCGTGGTTCGGGTTCGTGAACCAGCTGGCTCCCTTCATCGCCACTGCCCCCATCATGGAGCCGTTCAGAGACCTACTGAAGAGACCGCAGGGTAAACGAGTGTACTGGGACGAACACCTACAGGAAAAATTCCAGCAAGCTAAGGAGACGGTCTGCCAGCTGGCCAAGGACGGGCTGGCATTCTACGACCGCTCCAGGCCCACTATTGCCATGACCGACTTCAGCAAGGAGGGTATCGGTTTCGTGGTCCTCCAGCAGCACTGCGGGTGCGGGACGGCGGAGGCTCCCTTCTGCTGTAGGAGCGGGTGGCGTCTTGCGCTCTGCGGCAGCCGGCACCTGTCAGCGGCCGAGGCTGGGTACGCCTCAGTTGAGGGGGAAGCCCTTGCGGTGGTATGGTGCCTGCGGAAGGCACGCCTGTTCCTGCTGGGGTGCCCAAACCTGGTGCTGGTCACCGACCACCGCCCCCTAGTGAGGCTCCGGGGGGACAGGGCACTGAAGGACATCGTTAACCCCAGGCTCTTCGCGCTGAAGGAGAAGACGCTGCAGTATAGGTTCGCCGTCAAGTATCTATCAGGGAAGCGCAACTGTGCTGCAGACTTCCTGTCCCGTTACCCTGCCCTCCGCACTTCACCAGACAGCTGCGACGAGAACCTCGCCGTGGATTTGGAAGTGGCTACAGCGGCGGCTACCACGGCCGCCCTTACCGACAACGGCTGCATCACACTGGATGAGGCATCAGTCACTAGCGCTGCCGCAGACGACCCAGGATACCAGCTGCTGGTGGCCAAGGTCCTGACGGGTGACTGGAGCCCGCAGAGGTCCCGAGAAGTGGCTTGCCTCCGCCAGTTTTACGGGGTCAGAGACAGACTGTCAGTGTCTCAGGGACTGGTCACGTACACCTTCGACCAGGGGTCCGTTAGGCTGGTGATTCCCGAGCCCCTACGCCAGCAGGTGGCCACTCACCTCCACGCGGGTCATCAGGGGCTTGACTCCATGCTCCGCAGGGCCCGCCAGTCGGTTTACTGGCCCGGTATGGACGGGGACCTTCAGCACCTGCGGTCGACATGCTCAGCCTGCAACGCCCACGCCCCCTCCCAGTCACCAGAGCCCCTAGTCATCACCCCGCCACCAGAGTATCCCTTCCAGTGCACAGTGACGGACCTGTTCCAGCTCGAGGGCAACACCTACTTAGTGTACGCCGACAGGCTCACAGGATGGCTGGAGATCGGCCACCTCCCCAGTAGTGCCTCCTCCAGTAAACTCATGGCTCACTTCCGCCGCTTCTTCGCTCGCTGGGGGGCACCAGAGGAGGTGTCTACGGACGGCGGCACCAACCTCGTAAGTGAGGAGATGCAAGACTTCTTCAGGCGCTGGGGGGTTAGAGTGCGTGTCTCGTCAGCCCACTACCCCCAGTCCAATGGCCGAGCCGAGGCGGCAGTCAAGTCCGCCAAGAGGATGCTACGACTTAACATTGGCCCCACCGGCAGCCTCGACACGGACAAGCTGTCGGCCGCTCTCCTACAGTACCACAACACGCCCCTGCGAGGGGCTGACAGCTCACCCGCTCAGCTCGCCACGGGCCGCCACCTCAGAGACGGCGTCCCCACAGCCCGGTGTAACTACAAGGTGGACCAGCACTGGCGACGGGCCCTCCGACGTAGGGAGTTAGCCATGGTCCGGTCTGGGGACGAGAGGGTGGAACGCCAGGGGCCAGTCAGAACCCTTGAACCCCTTTCCCCGGGCTCTAGAGTGTGGGTGCAGAACCAGATGACTAAGGTATGGGACAGGAGTGGAGTGGTAGCTGAGGCACTCCCACACCGCCAATATACCGTCAGGTTGGATGGTAGTGGCCGTCTGTCGCTCCGCAACCGTCGGCACCTGAGGGTGAAACGGGGGGCAACCCTCGCCAGCTCCGCACCGTCTCACGCGGGACCCACACCCGCAACCAGCCCCACCCCACAGCCCCGGCAGTCAACCCCATCACGCCCACGGAGGACTTCTCGTCATCCCCAGTGGTTAGCCGACTACGAGTCCTCTCCACCTTAATTGTAATTATTGGTATAATCCCTTGTACAACCTGTTTTATTTATGCAATGTTATTAAGGAATCTTATGTTTCTCAGGTGGAAGCATGCCAACTTATGTTGCCTCATGTATATCCTTCTTTCGGCTGTGTTTATTCTATAATCCATTATGTATTTCCGTTAAGCCCATATGCTATTTACCATATGTTTAACTGGGGGGGAGATGTAGGATATAGCTGTTATATCTATCGCATACGGTACGATATGTTGGCCCTCCCGGCACCACTGTACGCTCTGCCGCTCTCGAGGCAGTCGAGGGAATAAAGGTCTTAAGGAAGCACTGCGTCTTCCTTACACCCTACACTTACCTCCCCCTCCTCCGCCTCCTCCTCCTCCTCTCCTTGTTCTTCACATAACTTCTCTTCATTTTATTAACCTAACCTAACATGCAGACAGTGCCAGCCTAACGTAACCCCCCCCCCCACCTGCAGGCAGTACAAGCTGTTCCTTTATCACACTTCTGAGTCGCCCCCACAGTGGAAGGAACGGGGCATGGAGGCCATTAAGATTCTGAGGAACAAGCAGAAGAAGGCTGTAAGTGATTGGGTTAGGTTTGTGTGTGTGTGTGTGTGTGTGTTGACTGGGCTGCCTCATGTGGGATTACCAGCCTGATCTGATTGTCTGACAGACAGACAAGAAGACAGACAGACAGATAGATTATTATCACTATATTATTACCAGTCATTAATTCAAATAGATAGATTATTATTATTGTTATTATTATTTTATCACCAGCCATTAATTCTCTCCTTATTTTTCAGGTGGAGTTTGTTCAGTGGCAGAATTAATGCCAGTGGTTGAGTTCAGATCCTCCAAGACACACAGACACACACACAGCAGCCCCTCCACCTTCCCACAGCCCTCCACAGCCCCTGACACAGTATCTGAGACAGGCCCTTCACAGACCACCACATACCTCACACATACATAAGAACATAAGAACATAAGAAATAAGGGAAGCTGCAAGAAGCGACCAGGCTTACCCATGGCAGTCCCTGTATGAAACACACCTACCTATTTCCATCTGTTATCCCCATCCATAAACTTGTCTAATCTTCTCTTAAAGCTCTCTAGTGTCCTAACACTAACAACATGATTACTGAGTCCGTTCCACTCATCTACCACTTTTTTTGAGAACAAATTTTTTCCTATCTCCATCCTAAACCCAAATTTTTCAAGCTTGTACCCATTATTTCTTGTTCTACCCTGGTTGCTGATCCTAAGAATTTTGCCTACATCCCCCTTGTTATAACTCTTATACCACTCAAAGACTTCTATCAGGTCCCCTCTTAACCTACGTATCTCTAAAGAATGTAAATTTAACAGCTTCAACCTCGCCTCGTAAGGAATACTCCTCATCCCCTGTATCCTTTTAGTCATTCTCCTCTGTACTGATTCTAATAGACCTATATCTTTCCTGTAATGTGGGGACCAGAACTGCACAGCGTAGTCTAGATGAGGTCTGACCAGTGCCAAGTATAACTTTAATACTACTTCCGGCCTTCTACTTTTAACACTCCTAAAAATTACACACACCACAGGAGCCTCACAAACAGTCTCACAGCCTTCACAAGCAGCCCCACACTCCACCACAGACACACCAGACCCACAGCCCTTCACCTCACCCACTTCCCAGCCCCCCACAGCCCCCCAGCCACCACAAATGAAGTGAAAGGAAGGGACTGTGGCTTCACCCAGCCAGCCAGGACAGCCTACAGAGAGGGGGTAGTCCCAGTCAAGTCACAAAATATAGGCTTGGTTCTTCCTACAGTTTGAAGTCAATGATTGGACAGGTTCTCTTTGTTTACTTGTTATTATCTTTTTCTTTCCACTCTCTCTCTCTCTCTCTCTCTCTCTCTCTCTCTCTCTCTCTCTCTCTCTCTCTCTCTCTCTCTCTCTGCCCTTCACTATTGTTAGGTAATAATTGCAGTAACAGCAGTAGTCATAGTTATTATTGTATATTTTTTTAGCACTCCAGAACAGTGTAGCAGTAGTAGTAGTAATAGTAGTTGGCAGGAATTAAGTACAGTATTAAATATATTCTGATCTTGATTTGTGTTGCAGGCCAGACAGCCTAGTGGCAGAGCTGCAGGTAGCCCTTGTAAGCTTCCTGGTGGCACAGATGTAGGACAGCTGGGAGCAGTGGAGGTGCCTGATGGGGCAGCTGTGCCGGGCAGAGGGGCTGCTACTGCTGGGGAGAGCCACACTTGTATGGTAAGCTTCTCTCAGTCCTTCTCTAACAGGTTAATGAGGTTGTTGTTGTCATTGTTGTTGATGTATTTTTTTTTAATGTTTTTCTCTCTATATAAAATTGCTCTCTCTCTCTCTCTCTCTCTCTCTCTCTCTCTCTCTCTCTCTCTCTCTCTCTCTCTCTCTCTCTCTCTCTCTCTCTCTCTCTCTCTCTCTCTCTCTCTCTCTCTCTCTCTCTCTCTCTCTCTCTCTCTCAAGTTAGCTTAGTGGTAGTGGTAGTAATAACAGTAGGAGTAGTAGCATTAGTAGTAGCAGGAACACCACACACTTAACACTCCCAACTCTCCCTTCCAGACCCTAGTAGTAGCAGCAGTAGTAGTAGTATTAACACTAACCACTCATTATTTCTCTACTGGTGATCTCTGGCTTTCCTTACTGAGTCTTGGTCATCCTCTTTTAGAGATTTTGGTGAAACTTTTGCTGTTGCCTTGGACATATCAAAAGCTTTTGATAGAGTCTGGCACAAAGCTTTGATTTCCAAACTACCCTCCTACGGCTTCTATCCTTCTCTCTGTAACTTCATCTCAAGTTTCCTTTCTGACCATTCTATTGATGCTGTGGTAGACGGTCACTATTCTTCTCCTAAATCTATTAACAGTGGTGTTCCTCAGGGTTCTGTCCTGTCACCCACTTTTCCTATTATTCATCAGTGACTTTCTAAAACCAAACTTGTTGTCCTATCCACTCCTATACTGATGATACCACCCCGCACTTATCCATGTCTTTTCATAGACATCCAACCCTTCAGGAAGTAAACAGTTCACGCAGGGAAGCCACAGAACACCTCACTTCTGATCTCTCAAAAATTTCTGACTGGGGCAGACCAAACTAGTTATTGTTTGCTGTCTAAAAAAATCAATTCTTCCATCTATCAACTCGACACAACCTTCCAGACAACTATCCCCTCTTCTTCAATGACACTCGGCTGTCCCCCTCTTCTACACTGCCACACTCCCCTGCCTGTTTTCCCTTGGTACAAGCTTCTCATGTGATGGCTCACCCATAATTTTCCTCACATAATGAGTTTTGGCAAGCTTAACTGTGAAGAAAAGTGTTGTGATGGTATTTGTTCAAGAAGGGATCAGTAATTGTGAGACAGGAAGGAAGATGGCAAATTCAGAAGCAGCCGTCACCCGGGTGGTGGACGGAGGCCGCTCACCCCCAGTCATCCTGCAGCTCACAGGTCTCTTCTGACCAGGAGAAAGATGGCGTGGCAATTAAGTGTTCACCGTGCATGTGTTCCATCAACTTATTATTCCTGTATCTGTCTTCCTTTTTTGCCCTTAGCCTTTCTCTCAGGAGTGGCAGCTGTGCCCAGCACTAGTGTAGCCCTGGCCAACTGTGTCACGGCTATCTTTGATCTCCCTGTCTTCCTTCCAGCCCCACAGTTACTGACCTTGACTCAAACACCATCATGGCACTCTCTTCCCTGTTAAACTTGCCGGGATCCATTGTAATGTAAGGGGTATTGAATGTGAGCGATGAAACGAGAAGGTAGTGGCAAGGGGGAAAAAAGTACAGGGGAGCGCAGGAGAGACACCTCTCTCCACTGTGCCTGACAAGTCTCTCAGTGATTGAAAGACTGAGCATAACATCTTCAGGGCACGTGAGTTGCCATGTATGACAATTTGGCACTTTTTCCATGTCTTCTTATTTGAGTAGACATATCATATCTTGTCATAATGAAAAGTCTAGTTTATCATGTATGTGGAGACCTTCAAGTTACTATACAGCCCACTGCTTTAAGAGTTAAATGTACATGTCAATGTTTTCTGTTGTGCCTTCTTTGCTGTGTAATGTTGTGGTGAAACGGTTAAATTCTGGACCGAGTTGTGAGTCATGCAGCAGGAGTATAGATGTGTGTCTTCCCCACAGGTGGTAACACGGAGAGGAAGTGGAAGAAACCTTGGGACGCTCCCATAACTCAGGAGCAAGAAGTAAACCTTACTGGAAACCTTGTGACTGACAGGTGGCGGTGACTGCAGGAACCAATTCAGGTGACCACTGTGTTTTGTTGCTACACTTGAGAATCCTCTATCCTAAATTTAAAAATCTAAGTTTTTAATTGTCATGTCTTGTCATGTTTTTGTCCCACGAAAAAATTGATTACTAGAGCTTGATTTACTGCCATGGGAGGTATCAGAAATTGGCAAGTTGTCATTAAAAAAAAACTGGGGAAATCTAAAATATGCACCACTTTCATTCACTCCCAACAATTTTGGATAAGGAATCCTCAACTGTATGTAATCAGAGTATTGTTGAGAGTCATGGTGTGTGTATGAATCCTTATGTATGTATGTGCAGGATAAGAGGGAGGTGGTTAATAAGATTAGTAAATTAGGCGTGCTCTTACCAAGATTAGAAGAGCAGTAAGTGTGAAAATAGTGGTACAGGATTGCAAGAGAGGCAGTGTGTGGGCTGGGTAAGTGCACATGTGGTGCTTTTTGTTAAGAGTGACCGGGATGGATGAGTGTTACCGGTGTGGTGTGTTGTGGAGAGTTACTGAAGAGGGTTAGAAGGAATGGTCTGCAGTGATCAGTGTGAAATAAGAGGAGAGGATGCGTTGCTTGAGTTTTTGTTGCGAGATGTGCACGTGAAAGGTGTTTAGTGAAAAATAAGGTTTTTTGGGGAATTTATGGATATAGAAAGATAAATAGATATGAATTGTGGGGTGTTTCAGGATTGTTTGCGCCAGGTGATGGGCTGTTCAAGGGAGTGAAAAGTTTGTGAAAAGTAAAATGCCGGCATTTGAGTTATAGAATTAGTGTGTATGTGTGATATAAGTTCATGTCTTAGTAACTTTCCATCTTCCCCAAGTTGCATTACTCTTTTGCAGATGTCTGTCTTGTGTTGGCGAACGTCCTGTCTGCAGTCAGGCCAGTAGTGCCATGTCGCAGGGTGTGACATCAGGTGAAGAACCAAATGGAGAGTGTCTGCAGCCAGTACTGGGTGTGCTGATGCTGTACACAAGTGTCGAGCCAGGTGCCACAGCACATGTCAGCTGACTCCACCAGTGTAGTGTCTCTAGTCCAGGATGCACTGCTGTGTACGACTTGTATGTCTTTATAAATTTGTGACTATTCTTATTATATTTGTGAAATAAGACTTGTATGTCTTTGCTAATAAATAAATATTTGTGACTATTCTTATTATATATGTGAAATAAATATATAGTTTGCTAACAGTGTGGTATAATAGTGTAAAAATAAATATTTGATAATTCATGCATGCCCCAAAGGTAAAAAAAAAAAAAAAACAGGATTGTGCCCTCTAAACTTTTAAGATACCACTTGCACATAGAAGCCCCGTCCCAGCGACTCCAGTGTCGGCTGGGATGGGGCTTCTATGTGCAAATGGTATCTTAAACTTAGTTTAGTAGCCAATCCTGACTTTTTTTTTTTTTTTTTTTTTTTTTTTTGCCTTGAGGGCATGACTCCCAGAAAGACTATTTGCCAAAGATATTATTGACATGGCATAAATAACTATCATTGTTCAAGATGATATACTGAATGTTTATTGTTTTAATGTGAATGTTAAGTGAATAAATACACAACAATAATATAAACATGGCACTTTTTTTCCTTATTACTGAAGTGCTGGAATGTACAAAACTTATCCCAAGCCTGAATGAAGGTGGTGGTGGTGGTTGTTGAGTACAGAAGAGAGGGACTTGCTACATTCTTCCTTCCCAGACTGGAGTGGACTGGAGAACTCTTGCAGCAGGGCCTGGGAGCAACAACACTTGCCAATTCTTGTGTCCTTGCATCAACTTGAGTGAGGAGCAACCTCTTCTTTGTGAAACTGCCTGCAGCTCTCGTGCCTCCACAAGTGTTGAAGGTTGCCTGTCGGTCCCACCATGACTTGAAGGGAATTTTACGTGTTCTTCCTGCTTGAAATTCTTGACACACTCTTCTTACTGCAACTTGACTCTTCCCTGATTGCTTTGTCCCAACGATACTTAATACCTCTTGTGGGGCTTGAAGGTGGTGACGCTCTGCCTCTTTTCCTGGTGAAGCTTGACTCCCTGACTCCCTGATTGCAATGGAGTACATTGGGCCTGGCGTGACAACACTGTTTAATAACCAGGTGCTGGTAGAGATTCCTGTGGGCTGTTCATGGGATGATGAAGTGGAAGCTGCACACTTCACACCTACAAGGAAAACAGACCATTAGTTCCTAGATACATGAAGCTTGTTGTATATGTTGTGATTCCTTGTAATGTGTTTGATAACTGATTCCCTACAAAACTAAGACTACACAAGATATATGATGGGAAAATGGAGGAAGCCTGACAAGCACTGCATGGTATGGGAACTGTGCTGAGATTTAATATGAAATATGGCTAAATTCCATACTGTCATATTCAAGAAACAAAAATTGAAAGAAAGGAAAGCACCGGGTAGAGAAAATCTGAAAAGTATGGCAGTATAACGTTTGAAGCTGAGAAATGCGCGTTTGATAAATACGTCCCAATTATAATTTAAAGGCAAAAATTTGAAGGATGATGCAGAGTAGAAGAAAACACCAGATAGAAGAAATTTGCATGGCATCACAGATATTTCAATGGCATGACAGTTAATACACAAGTTTGAAAGATGAACCTGATTAAATATTTCTGTATCTCTGCGCTCATGAAGAACACAAATAAAAAACTTACAATTTGAAAAGAAGAGTCATTTTAAACTTTGATCCGTACCTTTTAAGTTTATTAATTTTATTCATAGTCAGTTTATGGTTCCAGAGAAACAACAATTTCAAATCTAGCCTATCTTTTTGAAACCCACTGTATAATGAACACGTCATATAAGGGAAAGAATTTTGTAGCCAAATACATGAGGAAATATTATACAAGAAAATATTTATCAGATGAATAACAAATTAGGAAAAGAACTATTTGAAATAGTCCAACTTTGAGGTGAACTGGATAAAAAAATAAAAAAAATAAATAAATAAAAAAAAAAATAAATAAGTAGTTTAATAGAACAAAGCAGTATTAGAAAAGTCTAATGCAAATTTAGAATGGAAATGTGCGTGTGTGTGTGTGTGTGTTTGAGAAGGGGTTATGTCTTTTTGAGTGCATGACCATTGTTTTGGCTGCCTGACTAGGTTTTTGAGTGTCACCAGATTTTTGAGTGCATCACCAGTTTTTTTAGTGCATCACCAATTTTTTTGAGTTCATCACCAGTATTTTTGAGTTCATCACCAGTATTTTGAGTGCCACCAGTTTTCTTGTGCCACCAGTTTTTTTTTTTTTTTTTTTGAGTGTCATCAGTATTTTCTGCATGAGAGTGCGTGGGTGTGCATACAGCGTTATTAAAGGTAGGTAAGTAGGTAGGTGTGTGTGTGTGTGTGTGTGTGAGATAATGAATAAAGGAAAATAATGACCAATCGTAGTTAACAAGCCAATTGCTACTCAGCACAGCGAATAAGCAGAGGGACCACAAAATAGCAGCCACTGACACACCAATCCAACATGATTTTACGTGCTTATATAATATAATCTCAAATTCACTTCCTTAATTATCACCTCAGTAAGCTTAATCAGACGTCAATCACCTGGACAAACAAGCAACCAACTTACCATCTGGTCAGCATACTTCTCTCACCTGACAAGTTAAATCACTTTACCTGCAGTCTAATCACCCTTGCAGCTTATTCCCTCGCAAAATGCTAAACTTCTATAACTTCCCATCTGATCAGCATATTCATCTCTCCCCTGATAAGCTTAACTACTTAAGTGTTGTAATCACCATCTGTTCAACCTAATCACACCTACCAACCTCACCTGGTCAACCTATATCAGCTCAAGCTAATCACATTACCTAACGTGGCTTACCTAATCCCCATACCTGGACAAACCTAACCCAATCACACCTATCCATTCTAATCCTCAAGTCTTCAACCTAATCATTCACAATCTCACGGGTTACACATTAATTCCACGCACTGAGTAATAATTTAACATTCTTTCCATTACCAAACTCTTACCTTCACTCCTTCACCGCCTCCTTCAGCCTTCCGCCACGAGACCACCGCACCTCGACTTCTCTCTCTCTCGCTGCGAGTCGTGGAAGGGACCGAGCAGGGCCGCCAGGCTGGAGGAAAACGAGACAATGATCCCTATTCTGAAACACTTCTGCGCCGCACCTCCACTAAACTAATAAGACTCTAAATGAAATTGCACAGGTTTTCAAAGATGTTTTCATGGTTCTAGTGACAGATTAACACGATTTTTGTATTATTTACAGAAGAAACGCATTTGAGAACTCGGCTAATCATCTCTGTGGCATTCGAAAAAAGAAAAAAATGGTGAGACAACAAATGAAGCGTTTCAGAATACGTAGCTATACTCGTAATATAAGTTCTTTTTCTATCGCTGGTATTAATTTGTGTGCGTTCGTATGATTGCTGGCTTGTATAAGTAAAGTTATGGATTGTTTTGAGAGTTTTGTTAAAAATATCGATGTTTTTTTAAGTTTGTAATTAACGAGTGTGAATGATTGTAAGTCTCTCTCTCTCTCTCTCTCTCTCTCTCTCTCTCTCTCTCTCTCTCTCTCTCTGACTAAATATTATTCGCATGTAAGATGAACTCCCAAAATATAAGAGTACGATAAGTAAATTGATTCGGAATTAAAAGAAGTTTCTGAGAGATTATGAATGAGTGCCAGACCCGTGAACGAGACGACACAATGATTACTGGATTAATATACGTACTACACAGTTTCCTTAATAGATCAAAAGACGAAAAAGAAAAAAAAAAAAAAAACGTTATTAAGAAAGGTCATTTGATCTTAGAAAACTTATTATACTGATCAACTGATGATGATAATAACAGTGAAGGAAGGAAAATAGGAGGAGGAGGAGGAGAAAGTGCAGGTAATAATATAGGAAAAACGAGATAGTAAATAGTCATAGGAAGTGAAGGTAGTTGTAATAGTAGTAGTAGTAGTAGTAGTAGTAGTAGTAGTAGTAGTAGTGGTGCTGGTGGTGGTGATGTGATGGTGGTGGTGGTGATGGTAGTAGTAGTGGTGGTGGTAGTAGTATTAGTATTAGTAGTAGTAGTAGTAGTTGCCTTTGCTCTCACCACGACTGTTTTTTGAGGCTACAGAGATGATTAGCTCGGTTTTCAGGCATTTTTCCTGGCTTTGTTTTTATTTACACAATTCAATTTTCTCCTTTTATATTAAATCGATGCTTTTCTTTTTTCCTGTTAATTATTGTGCTGTTGCAGTTCGCGGAATAAAATAATGTTTCTTTTGATATGTTCATGTCTCGCTGCTCTCGTTATTCTTTTTTTTTTTTTCTTTATCGCTTGTAAAGCATTGATAGTCTTTTTTGTTCTTTATTAACGTTTCAAATTACCAAGGACAATAATACTTTTTCATCTATTTACATTTTGTTGTTTTGTGACATTTAAATATTCAGACTTTTACTCCGTAGAGTAAAACATCGATGCTTCTTTTTCCTAACTAATAAATGTTCTTTTGAATTGCTAAGTACATATGATAAAGATTTCTTCCAGTCACTTAAATTACTTAAATGTGTGTGTGTGTGTGTGTGTGTGTGTGTGTGTGTGTGTGTGTGTGTGTGTGTAGTAGTAGTAGTAGTAGTAGTAGTAGTAGTAGTAGTAGTAGTAAAAGTAGTAGTAGTAGTAGTAGTAGTAGTAGCTGCTACTGCTACTACTGCTACTACATGCATGAAAATGCATGAAAATTAATTAATGCATGTAAACCTTACTTCTAATGCATGAAATCTTACTTTGTTTATTCATAAATTTTTAGGATAATTTCAAGCATCATAAGCCATCACCTATACCTGTCATCACTGCTAAGGGTACCGTACCGCCTTGTGTCCTTTCATGCGATTATTAGCACATGTACAAGGCGCGACATACCGAGGCTCAGGTAATACCAGCGGCGGTAAATTTAGTGCTAGAAATCAATAACCTGAGCCTACCTCCAAAGAGCGCGGCGAGAGACCCTTCCCGCCGGGCCATCCTGGGAGGCTTAGCGACGCGTGACACACACACACACACACACACACACCAAGCCATGCGTTACATCCCTTTGAGGAGGTGGTGGTGCCCGCGGCGGCTCTCACCGGCAATAATGTTGGCGGCAGTATATGTTGAATAAGAGACAGACAGCCATTTGCAACAAGCCAAAAGCACTGAAATCCACTTTGCACTCAAAACATCAGAGTGACTCGAAGGCTACTAGACTTAAAAGAGAAAAAGAAGTAGGAAAAAAAAAAAAAAAAATCTGCATGTAGTGTTTGAAAATGTAGCAGAGGAAAAGGTTTGAATCACGGTGGACAAAGACAGCTTAAGAATTGGGTGGAAAAAAAGCTTGCATGTACTCTCCTTGGTTTCACTTTTAACTTTCTTTTTTTTTTTTTCATGGGAGAAGTTGTGTGATGGGAGGAAGTCGCATCAGACTGCACTCCTTTTCCCTCCATGTGCTCTGTAGCGGTGTTGTCTTGCTTGTTGTCCACTGTATACAAGGTGTAACGCGAGTTTCTGCAAATACTGAATGACATGAAGGAACGTGTAATTCTAAGTAGGAAATGTTCTATACACATATGCATTTTAAGGCTTTGTTTACCCGTTAGGTTAGAGGAGTTGAAAATGTATGGGACTCGCTAGTGCGCTGCTATGCGTGTGCTGACGTGACGGACAGACGGCTGCATTGTCGCAGTCTCGGAGGTGCCATTTATTTAATCTTATTTTTTGCAGGCTGTGGAATATTGCAGTATCTTATAACAAGACAAATTATATAAAAAAAAACACGTAATTTACCGATAAGTATTACACGACAACATTATTGCGGTGATTATAAGTACTCCTTTAAAATGCTACGTGGCATCATCACTCAGCTCTTTTCAAGGTCGCTCGGACTCGCTGCCCCCTCCTCCCTCGCTTTGATGATGCCACTTAGCATTTTACAGGAGAGAGAGAGAGAGAGAGAGAGAGAGAGAGCCTTTAGCAGACAACCAACATCTGGGGGCTGCTGCACTGAGGTAATCATGAGGTGAATAAAAAAAAAAAAAAAAAAATTCCCCTACCAGATACCAGATTCAGGAAATATATCTTTCACAATATTTTCCCGGTGAGGAACACGTGAGTGAGGAGCGCTCGCTCGGGGCTGTTCAGTGCAGGGGCCAGACAGTGTTCTGAGTCAGAATAATACTATATAGTGTACGTGTGCACTAGACTTGTATTGTGACACTCAATGACAAGAGTACGAAATGAATGAGTGGGTGACCAGCTTATATGTACTACCTCACCCTGCTACACACACACACACACACACACACACACACACACAGATAGATAGATACGTGGTGTATTGACCATAACAAGTAATACAATAATAATCAGTTCATGACACATACTCTTGCTTACAAACTTTAGTATCACGATCCATCATGACACACACACACACACACACACACACACACACACACACACACACACACAGTATATCTTAACACAATACATTTACCTCAAAGAACTATGGAGACCTTATACAAAGATCACTAAGAGATTGGTGGTGCCTCAGAGAAGCCCTGACCCTGCCTCAAGGAAACGGTTGCCTGCTTTATGACCCGAATCACGACAAGCAAAACCCGTGACAGCAACAACAGGAGTGACAGACAGCACGCGCCGCACTTCATCCAGCGTTCCATGAATTCTGGAACGATATGTCAGGCTCTCTGCCTTCTATTTGAGTTGTGTTGTTTCAAGAGAGGAAAATCAAGACACTTCCGGGGCTACTCTGCCCTAATCCACTGGTAATTTTCCATGCAGTTGTTTGGGAAAGTGATAGCTAAGTGATATATATATATATATATATATATATATATATATATATATATATATATATATATATATATATATATATATATATATATATATATATATATATATATATATATATATATATATATATATATATATTTTTTTTTTTTAAACTATTACGAGAGCTTCGGCTCCTTCACACGCATAAAGAGTAGCATGCTCACAGGAGCCAGACAACTTTGAGGCACTGCGTACTTGTCCACCAGGAGCCGATGGGGTCAAGAGTGTGAGTGATGTGTGGACAAGTATGTGGTGCTCTGTCTGGGCCACCCCTTGTGGGATTGCCGGCCTGGCACATAGATAAATTGACCTACTTGTATACGTGTAGTATGTGTGCGGACAGGCACGAATGTAGGAAAACCACAGATATTACGATACTATAACAATGTCACAGTATTGTGTACGTACACAGCCACCAACATTAACCCAGCCACCGCCTTCTCCCGCCCTGTGTGCCCGTCCTTTCCGCTACTGCTAAGTGACTTTTGTCGAAGGTTTCACTTTTACTTTCAAATATCAACATGACTTTTTAATAGTCATGTATTTTTATCATCCGAAACCCATGTATATATTTTTTTCCTTGTATTCATACATGTATCATCTATCAGTTCTATATTTTTGTTTTTGCTTATTTAGAAATATATACTTTTTCATAATTCATCTTCCATTCATAATTCATCTTTTTGGTAATCTGTCTGCACCTGTTTTTCTCCATCTTGCCCCCGGAGAGAGAATAAGAGCACATCACAGTAATTTTTCCTTTCCCTCCCTCCCTCATTTCTTTGCCCTCACAGTTCTCTCCCTCCCTCTCTTTTTCTCTCTCCTTCCCCTTTCCTCTTCCTGATCTAATCCATTCTCTCATAACATAAGAACATTCTAAGAAGATAAGGGACGCTGCAGGAAACCGTCAGGCCTACACGTGGCACTCCCTGTACTGTATGACCTGACTATACTTCTAGTGAACCCTCCGTCTTTTTTTTCTTCCTTTTCATTCCTCGCGTACTAAAACCTTATGTATCCTTTGTTTTCTGAACTATTTCGTCTTCAGGCTCTTCCCAACCACAGCCCAGTAACCTTTGCTTTTTACTCCAGTAATATTTGTACCACAAGAACTTCACATTATCACTGTGCGTTGTAACATTACTGCATAACAGGAGTAAACTGGTACAGAACACACATACAGTTAAGAACAGTCACACGGAGCGTGGGAGAAACACTTGGCTGGCTGGCAAGGAAAAAGAGAAGGAACAACAGCCTCATCTCTCCTTTCCCAGTCATGTAAAAATGTTCTGTGGTAAATAATTTGTTCCATTGGATGCACACTTAGCATATCTGAGGTGCTGCGGTGCAAGAGAAGTCTAGCTTGTCTTTTCTTGTCTTCTATCTCATACTTTTATACTTTCAGTTTTATCTTTTCCTTTGTGTAAAACAGTACAACATTGTGACCTAAAGGTGTGTTCTTTCTTTTTTTCCTTTGTGTTGCTTTGTGGCGGCGAGCCGCAACACTCGGGGGTATTGAAGGAAAAAGGAGCAAGGCATATAAAGGCAAGGCAGCGCCGACAAGACTCGCAACACGGGAACCTCTTCTATTCTACGTGGTTGATTTTTTAAAATTTCTAGAAAACTTCAACGCTCAGATATGGCAGTAAGACAAGCGGTATGTAGTGTGGGGTAGGGAGGGGCCTGCACGCTGCCAAAGCCTTGAATGGAGTTTGGAGTGGGGTAGGGTAGGAGGTTTTTCTATTGGACCGCTATGTTTAATCTTTTTCCCCTTTCTGGAACACATATATGCTAGTAAACCCCGTGGTCTCGTGCAGTGTGGAGAAGGCAGGGGCTTGCAGACCTCCTCCACGCTGCAAAGTCTCAGTGGAATGTGGAGAGGGGAGGGGCGTGCAGGCTTCCTCCACGGTGCAAGGTGGAGTGTATGAGCACATCCACTTTAAACTGCAGCAAGAGGCGGAGCAGCTGCCCGTTCATCGTGAGGAAGGAGTTGGTGGTCACCGCGGGAAACTACAAGTACTTATTAAGAGTTACTACTCTGTCATAATACGGCGTTACATCTTCTTAAAACAAGGGAAACGAGGCGCCAAGTAATGAAGATATTCTGAAGCGCATTGGTCTCTCGTAAGGACTATTTTCAATGGCTACAAAGATGACAAATCGTGTTCTTATGGGGGTTTCTCTCACTGATGATGCAGAATCCATCCTAAACTATAAACACAGTCATAAAAACACACTTGAACACCATAGTAACTTCCACTAGAGGCTATTAAAAGTTGCCAATATAAGATTCTGAGAAGTAACACTTCCTGCACAGGCGCGGCCAAGACAGCGCGACTCGGCGACACCTCAGGCAGCAGGGAGCCGCCACATTCTACGAAGCATGCAGAGCGTTAGAACAATATTGTGAAACACTTCTGCGCCGCACCTCCAATACATTCAAAAAGCTCTAGTTGAAGTCACACGCGTTCCTAATGTGTCTTTACGGTTCTAGTGACAGATTAACAAGATTTCTATATTATTAACAGGAGAAGCACTCGTATGAACTCAGCTAATCATGTCTGTGGCCTTTGAAAATAGTCGTGGTGGGAGAGCAAAACGTTTCTGAATACGGACCTGTTAAACTGTCACTAGCGTTATTAATCTGTCACTAGAACATAATAATAAAAAAAAATAAAAAAGAGAAACACCCTTAAAATCCGTGTCACTTCAAGTAGAGCCATATGAATGTATTGCACATGCGGTACGGATGTGTTTTTATTGCCCTTACGTGAGGCGCGTCCTTCCCAGCGATGGTCGGCTGCTACTCCCCTCAAAAGCCGCATAACCATCGCAGTAATGCGATGGTTATGCGAATCAAAGGCCTCTGTTGCCCTCCTAAAACCCCAGATAAGGTGCAGAAAATCCCTGATCATAGTGTAGGAAAGAATGCCACTGTTTTCTTTCTTTCTAATTCGCTTTTTCCGAACACTAATTTCCGTGGGAGGAATAAAGAACAAAATAAAAAAAAATGCAAAAGCAGGCGGATTGAGGGGATGATGGAAGGTGTGAAGAAAAATACCTAGTGGTAATTACGTGAATGGTTAGGGTTGGTAAAGTTGTGTAAGGGTTAAGCTGGTAAGTGTGGTGGCAAGAGGCAGAATTTCTCAACCTTTTCCGACCTGAGCACCTCTGTACTCAGGTCTGGGCAGTCCACTCACATTGTGATACACTTAGCTACATTTCATAGGCTAGTCTTTGCTGCACTCTAAAATGGTAGGCTGTATGTTGGTTGTTGGTGGTGGTGTGGCCGGAATGTATTGGAATTCCATATGCTTCCAAAATTTATCCAGACGTTTCTTGAATGTACCCACTGTCTCACCTTCAACGACGCTTCATGAAAATCCGTTCAAGCCTCGTTGAAGCTGAGACACTGAATATATTCAAGAAACTCCTGGATAACTTTTGAAGACTCTCTCTCTCTCTCTCTCTCTCTCTCTCTCTCTCTCTCTCTCTCTCTCTCTCTCTCTCTCTCTCTCTATATATATATATATATATATATATATATAGTCCGTGTTACTGTTTTCTACCTATGTCTTTCTGTCGGTCTGCAGTTCTTTTCACTCTCTTATTTGTAGTGCAGGAGCATGCGTCCTACATATCTATATTCTACTCTCTGTATCTGATCAGTGACTCTCCCTCGCCAGTCACAGCTTCCCACCCAGTGCAGCACCATGTGACCTCATTGCTGTGTCTAAATCAATCAATCAGTTAGGTAATAATTCATCCCCTTCATCGTCTCCCTCAGTCTCCAATATCTTTCTTCTTTCTCTCTGTTCAAAAACTCCCTCATTTCGACTCCTGTCCCCGCTTAATCCTGCATCTCCTGGCTTGGCTCCCTTGCTCCGCTGTTCCCTCGCCCTCTCCTCCTCCTGCTCCGCCCCGACACACCCTTTCTCCAGGGACCGCGCCGCCCTTACCTTCAGGGAATCCAGAGTGAGTTTTCCTTTTATACTGCAAGGCGGTATTTCAGTTACGATGGTCCTGGTATTTCTCTGCAGCAGTGAAAATGTCTTGCTCGATTCCAATATGCAATTTGGTCTTATTCTAATTTGGTTTCTGCATTACATCGCATTCAACTTTCAGGAAACGGAGGGCGAGGGTAGTTTCTCTTTCTTTACTTTTTCAACTTTTTTTTCAACGCCGTCTCTCTCTCTCTCTCTCTCTCTCTCTCTCTCTCTCTCTCTCTCTCTCTCTCTCTCTCTCTCTCTCTCTCTCTCTCTCTCATTTAGGTTTCTTTCCCTCACAAGGGACGCGGCAGACACAGCGCAAGTGACCGGACCCGCAGTCAGAAGTCATACTAAGAACGTGACTATAAAAAATGTGGCAGCGAGTGTTGGCCGTCTGGCGGGGCAGGGCGAGGCGGAGCTCGCGTGAGAGCTGCGTGACCCATACAACTCAGGAAGCAGCAAGGTGCCCGGGATCCACTGATTTGCAAGTTAAGGGACAGAAAAGAAAAAAAAAAAAAGAAAGAAAAAAAAACGTAAAATTTGTACAAATTTCTTTTCTTTTTTTTGTATTTTTTTTTTTTTTTGGTTGTGTGTGTGTGTGTGTGTGTGTAGAAAGGTATGTTTTGTGTAGGAATATTATATTATGTGAAAGAAAAAGGTGTATCACGCTTAAAAAAAGTACATGTTTAAAAATGCTGTATATAAAAAAAAAGGATGTATCTTGTTAAAATAAGGCACATTTTGCTCAAAATATTGTATGCGGAAGAAAATGTATATCTCGTAAAAAAATAAATAAATAAATAAAAAAATGAGAACACTACATGATGTGAAGGAAAAATGTGGATCTTGTATTGAAAATACATAATTTTTGAGGTAAAAAAGTGATTTCATACAGTAAAAACTGAATTTCCTGTAAATGTGCATTTTCTTTAAAGGACATATTTTATAAGAAAATGTATTCCGCCAATGGAAAGTTGCATTTTGAGTAAGGAAATTAAATTCTGTGGAAAAAAAAATAGTGTATAAAGTAAATTTGTGAATAACAGTACATTTTTGTACAAGGAAAGACAATTGTGTACAAGAACGAACATTTTGCGTATGAGGAGATGCATTCTTGTAAAAGAAGTGTTTAGAGTAAAAAGAAAACACTTATTTTGTGTGTGTGCTTCCTCTGTTTCTGCGCGTCCGCTGCTTTCACAGGCGTTGCTTGATCAGCGAGCAGCGCCGCTTAAAGGAGAGAGGAGGAGGAGGAGGAGGAGGAGGAGAAACCAGCACGCCGCTGAACCAAGCAGGACTTAGAGAGCTTCATAAAGGCAACGAGGGGACTGAAGAAATGTGAACGACACCAGTTCCCGAAAGGTGAATGGGGGAAGTCTAGGAAAGAGAGGAGAGGAGAGAGGGAGAGTGAAAAAAAAGAGAGGAGGAGGAGGAGGAGGAGGAGGGGAGAGATGGCAGTGTGAGGGAAGAGTGAGGAGGACGTGAGGAAGGTGGAGAGGCAATTTAGAAAATAAAACTTGAGGAAAGAGAAGAGAAGAGGAGAGTGAGAGGTGAGGGGGGGAACGAATTAGTAGGAAAGGGTTGCCAAAATTATGATTCCAGTCACATGATTGGACCTGAGAGGAGAGAGAGAGAGAGAGAGAGAGAGAGAGAGAGAGAGAGAGAGAGAGAGAGAGAGAGAGAGAGAGAGAGAGAGAGAGAGAGAGAGAGAGAGAACGACTTAGTAAAAAAATGTTAACAAAATTATGATTCCAGTCACATGATTGGACCTAAGAGGTGTAAGCGCCGTACGACGCTCATTAATGTATTGTACTGGAGGTGACTGAAACGAGGTGTGCAGTACGCGCTCTTTGTATTCAGAAGCGGTCAAACCTGTGAATTAACATAGTATCACTAATACGGATAAAAACACAAAAAAGTATATCAGTAGATAAAACAAGTATTGCAGTACATTAATGTCGTGACACTTCACTTCGTCAATTCCGTAACATATGTGAGTCAATACAGAGTTACCTACATTGTAGTGGGTTAGGTCGGTTCTACAGATGAACACCACCAGCAAGTCGCCCTCTCGTCTGCGTGATCTGATGTACGTCATTATGTTACGTTAAGTGTACTTATATTAACATACATCATTAAATCCTCACAATTACGTATCTAATTACTATAAGTAGTTACATTATGTTGACACGCATCATTAAATCCTCATGGTACATAAGTATCTGTTATCTAATACTATGATGAATACATACACAGTGCGGGGAACAGGCGTCCTCTTGGTTGTATGCAAGGGATTACACTTGGGGATTTACCAGGATCGGGGATTTACTGACTTAGGTCGGGGATTTACTGGGATTAACTCTCCGCGCCTCCCGAGACACGTCTGACGTGTAGGCGTGACTGTCGTGAGGTGGCTTTGGAGACGCTGGTGGGCCCCTACAGCCTATGATGTTCATTATGCTGTGGGTATGTTATCAACACTCACGTCACAACAACCGACCATTCGGCGAGAGAAATAGTTGAGAGGGCAAGTTCAACGCGTCCCCTCGGCCCTACACTCCCCTCTCACTCTGTTGTGCCGGCGCGTAGGCGCGCCATACACTGCTCATGTATAACAACCAGGTGCTACAAATAATATAACGCTAACAAATAAAACATAAAATGTCACATTACAATGTACGTATGTGCGTATCTCTAGCCGTCGTGTAAGGTGTACATATACGGCGGCTACAAGAGGAGAGAGAGAGAGAGAGAGAGAGAGAGAGAGAGAGAGAGAGAGAGAGAGAGAGAGAGAGAGAGAGAGAGAGAGAGAGAGAGAGAGAGAGAGAGAGAAATCAGGGGACTTATTCACATCACTAGTTCCAGACATAATACATTTTATAATCGGTCGCCGGGTGAGTTCAACACAACACATGTTTGCTGATCATCACAGACACTCGATGCAATGCGCATGATAACCTCTCTCTGGTCCAGGTGTACTGAATTAAGCTTATACATCATGGTAAACATATTCAAGGCAGTAGGTAGCAGGTTAGGAGCATTTTCGAGGCTCATGCAAGAAGCCATCAGGCCTACACGCGGCTGTTCCTGTATTAAATCTATTTACGCATTTCTGCCTGTCATCCCCATAAATTAATCTGTCTAATCTTTTCAATATTTTTGGCTCAGCAGCAGCAGAAGCAGTTTCCTAAGATAATTACGGATGCATATTCCAAACTGGTTTATATAAAATGATCTATGCTTGCCTTGTTTGCTTATCGTTACACACACACACACACACACACACACACACACACACACACACACACACACACACACACACACACACACCAAAAGTTACTCGTACATAACAATTACAAGGGCATTCCCGGCACGTCCAGGAAAGCCAACGCCCCGTCTCACATCGCATCACATCATCAAAGCAACACCATCTTTCCTGCCCAGTGGCTGCACACCCGCAACTAAAAAATATATCTCCCTTAAAGCTACACAGGCGCTCCACCACAGAGACTAGCAGTGGCCGGATAGCACACACTGCCCACGCCTTTACTATGCACGCAGCACATTATCAGCAAAGTGTGTATTTATGTCCCTCACCAACAAACGTTTAACGGCAGAGATAATTTCCCGTTGTTTTTACTTATCTATTTTTCTTTAATACACCTCCAAGAAAAAGTAGTAAGTAATAGAATACACCTTACTTTTCACTGACCGAGAAAATTTGATAATTTGATAACACCAAGATAATTTGAGTTTATGAACATTGTAATTTATAATCACTGAGTGCTTCCCGCCAGGATAGCAATTTTTTTTTTCTGTCACAGATCAAGTGATCTGAACGCACAGCTCTGGAAACACACACACACACACACACACACACACACACACGGATAACTGTTGTACTGGCCACACGCTTGTGTTTCTGGATTCTCAGTGATAGTTTTTATTTTAAACTTTGCAACACGAGTAGTACTAGCAGCGGCAGCAGCAGCAACAGGAGTCGCCGTTCAACACAGCCACTTCCTTTTTCCCCCCCTTCCCTTCTCCCTCTTTCTTCTTTCCTTCTCTCACCTTTGCTAAATACTCGTACTTTACTTCGCCTGGCAAACACAGGGAGCCTAGCCTGCATGATACACACGCTTACTCAAGTCACACCTTACAAACAGATCATGCTGGAAAGGTATTCCTCCTCCTCTTCCTCCTCCAGCTGCCTCTCTTCGCTTCTCCATTGGCTGACAGCGTGAGCAGGGAAGCCCGCCGCCACGTGATAGGCCAGCCTGGCCGAGGCTCCTCCCTGACTGGGGTGCGGAGCAGCCAACGGCTGCGAAAGACAAAGCACAGGGACTGATTGGCAGCGGGGCGGGTGTTGGCGGACGTGGGATGTTGCCTCTCCCGGCAACATCATGGCGGGTGGTGGAATTATATATTTGCAATTCCTGCTTACTACTGACGCACGTGGCCATAGTGAACACTGAACACCGCTGTTGAAACACTTTCTGTACACTCCAGACGAAATACACTTGACTTTAATACCTTGTTTGAATATAACCTGTTGACACTGACATTATAATTCTTAATATAAAGGGACTTAAAGACACAAGCTCAATAGGCTCTGATAGTATTCCTTTAACTTTCGTAAAAGACTCATTGTCTGTTATAGCATTCTATCTAACTTGCATTGTTAACACTTTCATTGTCACAGGTATCTTTCCTACTACTTGGAAACATGCTGTGGTAGTTCCACTCTTTAAAAGTGGTGATACTAATGATTTTAATAATTACAGACCTATTTTTCTTTTACCCATTCTTTCTAAAATTCTTGTAAAAGTAGTTGCTAGCCAGCTCTCGCATTATTTGGAAACTAATAAACTCTTGTCTAATACGCAGCACGGGTTCCGTCCTAGACTGTCTACAGAAACTGCTCTTACTGTCGTTACAGATAAAATTTATGATAATATGGACTCAAAGAAAATCTCTGTATTGACTTTATGTGACCTATCAAAAGCCTTTGACAGTATCAGCCACGATAATTTATTAAATAAGTGCACTAAGCTTAATATTGACAATGTTTGGTTTGCAAATTATATTCAAGATAGATCACAATCCGTTCGCTTAAATAATACAATATCTAAGAAAGAAAACGTACGTTACGGGGTTCCACAAGGCTCAATTCTCGGCCCAATTTTAATTTCTATATACGTCAATGATCTTAATGAGAAAGTCGAGACATCTTTGATACAATACGCGGATGACACCCAATTCCTCGAAGCTGATACTGTCGAAAATTTTGATGAGCTCATCTCCAACACTGAAAATGCATTGCAAAATATAGAACTTTATTTCCTAACAAATGGTCTATTATTAAATAACAAAAAAACGCAATGCATTTTCATTGGAAATAGGCAACTGTTAGCCCATGTTCCCCCTGACATTTCTATAAATTGTAATGGAGTACATATATACCCGACTACGCATGTAAAAAATTTGGGTGTCTATTTTGACAAATACATGTTATTTGATGTGCACATTGCAGAATTAAATACTAAAATAATGGGAACATTAATGTTTATAAACAGAGTTAGTGAGAACTTTGACAAACCCACTCGTAAAGTTATTGTACAGTCTTTAGTGCTTAGCCTCATTAATTATTGTATTTGTATCTGGGGCTCTCCCAACAAAACTCTCATTCATACTGTACAAAAACTACAGAACTTTGCTGCTAAAGTTGTAACTGGAGGTGCAAGAAAATATGACCACGTGACTCCTATCATAAAAGAACTAGAGTGGCTGACTGTGAAAGACAAATATTATTTAGAGAAGTGTACTACAGTGTATAAATCAATGAATGGACTATACCCAGACTGGTACCTGAACCTTCCCACAGTCAGAGATAATACAACCACCACAACAAGACAAGGAAATAACCTGTATATAAAAAGAACTAAAACAGACACTGGTGCCAGGGCCACTACGGTGTGTGGGCCCAAGTTATGGAATGAGCTCCCTCGCTATATTACCACCTCCGGAAGCCTACACAGTTTCAAATCTAGTCTTAGAAATCTACTGTTAAATGTGTTGAATTAGGTCTCCACATGTATTTATTTTTTACACTATCCAGCTAGATTTCTCCAATATTTTAATTTTGTTTCTAGTCTTATTTTAGTTTTAGCTTTATTTTAGGTATTATTTTATAGTATTTTATAGTATTTCTCGTAGATTTTATCTCATCATTTTAGCATTTATGGCCTTACGCTAAGCTGATGATGTAGCTACATTTGCTTTCTTATTTTACTTGTACTTGTGTATGATCAAATGAATAACCATGTTTCATGGAATAAACAATTTATTATTATTATTATTATTATTATTATTATTATTATTATTATTATTATTATTATTATTATTATTATTCCCCCCCCTCTCTCTCTCTCTCTCTCTCTCTCTCTCTCTCTCTCTCTCTCTCTCTCTCTCTCTCTCTCTCTCTCTCTCTCTCTCTCTCTCTCTCAGATACATATCTAAGTAGAGATATTTATATTTCAAACAAATGATAAGATGTGTGTGTGTGTGTGTGTGTGTGTGTGTGTGTGTGTGTGTGTGTGTGTGTGTGTGTGTGTGTGTGTGTGTGTGTGTGTGTGTTTGCGCGTGTCACTGCTCTGCGGTGTGGTCGTGCCGCCCCTCACTCGTCAGTGAGGAGGGCGCGGTGTGTTCTTCCACGGAGAGAACAAATAAATAAATAAATAAATAGCTAAAACAAGCAGATGAATAAATGTTACAGGAGAGTTATGAAGAAAGCTTGTGTGTTGGTGCCCAGCACTCTGCGGAGGAAGTAATACTTCTTTGTCCTTCTTCTATCCTCTCTAATGCAAGAGTTAACCTGTGTTCTCATCCATGCATCCTTTTTACAGATAAACTCTGAAATTTCCTGTTTGCTTCTGCGTTTCCTCCTTCCTATGACTTGAACTCTTTGAAGAGGGAGGTTTCAAGGCACTCGCCCTCCAATTTTGGATAATCTTATTTTTTATTTTTCCTTACGGATTGGCATCTCGGTGGGTTATTTTTTTCGTTCTTTTTGTTGCCCAGGGCCAGTGCTCCTCTTGCATAAAAAAAAAAAAAAACAGCAGCAGCGGCACCAGCAGCAGCAGCAGCAGGAGGAGCAGCAGTAGTTGTAATAATGGTAGTGGTAGTAGTAGTGGTAGTAGTAGCAGCAGCAGCAGCAGCAGCAGCAGCAACATCAGTATAAAAATTATTATTATTATTATTATTATTATTATTATTATTATTATTATTATTATTATTATTATTATTATCATTATTATTATTATTAGTAGTAGTAATAGTAATAGTAGTAGCACCTCACTTCTGGACAGGTATACGAGATACTCCCATGTTGGTGATGTGGCAGCGATAAGAAGGGTCGGTCTGTCTAAAGTCAGCCCTCTTGTTGTCGAATCTCACTTTTCTCAGTGGCTCACTTATCTCCTGCTTCAGAGAATAATCAATTTTGTTAGTGGGGAACTAGAGGTAATTAAAATCTAGGAAAGCATGATGATAATGATGATAACGATGATGATGGTGATGATGATGTTAATGATACTGATGTCAGTAGTGATGGTGGTGATTTCAGCAATATCATGATGTCACAAAATAAAGTCTTACTGACATACAAATGCTGCGATGACGAGGGAGAGAGAAAAGAAAGGGCAAGGAATAGAACAGGGAAGATTAGCGTGATAGAAAATTAATAAATTAATAAATAACATAGGAAGCATGAGAAAGGAGTGCAGGAAGGAGTAGGGGAAAGGAGAGTGGAGGGAGAGGGAAGGAGAGGGGACATAAGGAGGTATACAGTCACCAGCAGTAAACATTCTGCAAATCCTGGGCCATATAATTACTCAGTAGCAACACCTGTCACCTGTACTACTACTACTACTACTACTACTACTACTACTACTACTACTACTACGAGTTTCATAGGTCGTGCTACATTGTTTTCGGGAATGACTCTAACAAACTGATGAACTGGGACCACAATTTGAGACCTGATTCCACACACTCTGCTAATTCTGTAAAAATTGTACGTAGATCACGGGCAAAGAGGGAAGTTAAGGGGGGTGCCTTGATATTACATCCGCTACAGGAACCCTAGGAGAAATTGCTGAGAGAAAGAAGCAGCAAGAGGAACCACAGCAAGAAAGGAAGAAAGAGTAACAGATCACGCGCTAAGAGGGAGGCTCAGGGCGGCCGTTGACATTACGCCAAATTATCAAGAGAGGAAGAGAAAGAAAAGCATAAAGGAACAGGCTCGTGGACGGCGCAGGTGTAGGAAACTTGTGTATGATGCTGCCTCATAGAGAAAGAGAAACTTAGTAGACAAACTGATATAAAGTAAGGAACCTGCAGCTGGTGTCTTGCTGGGAGGTGCACGTGCTACTAGTAAGCGTATGTCTGGTGCTGCATCACAGAAAACGAGGGGTTTGGTAGACTAACTGAACTAGAGTAAGGAAGCTTATCTGGTGGTGCGTTTATAGAAATTGGTACACGAATTAAATTGGAATAAGGAATCTGTTGGAGTACACTGCTGGACGTGAAGGTGTGATGGAGAAAAAAGAGGTTGGTAGACGAAATGAACAAGAATAAGGACCGTATTGGAGTGCACAGCAGGAGGTGAAGGTGTCGGAGGGAAGGCAGGGATGGTCCATTTTTACATTCAGCGGGAAGGTGCGGGAGAGATTATGCAAGAATGAGTTTCCGTGGAATGAGAACGAACACTTATCAGGGAATATTTTACACCAAGAAATTTATACATGAATATCTGAGTCCACATTCCCCTGGAAAACCGATGGACGCGAGCAGGAGGGACGGAAAAGTTTGAGCCACAAGAGGGAAGGAAGGAAGGAAGGAAGGAAGGAAGGAAGGAGCCGTCTGCTGCAGGAGGAAGGAAGCAACTATGAAAGAGGTGAATTAGTGAAGACATACAATATTTTTTTTTTTATGTAGGAAGGGCACTGGCCAAGGGCAACAAAAATCTAATAAAAAAAATGCCCACTGAAATGCCAGTCCCATAAAAGGGTCAAAGCAGTGGTCAAAAATTGATGGATAAGTGTCTTGAAACCTCCCTCTTGAAGGAATTGAAGTCATAGGAAGGTGGAAATACAGAAGCAGGCAGGGAGTTCCAGAGTTTACCAGAGAAAGGGATGAATGATTGAGAATACTGGTTAACTCTTGCGTTAGAGAGGTGGACAGAATAGGGGTGAGAGAAAGAAGAAAGTCTTGTGCAGCGAGGCCGCGGAAGGAGGGGAGGCATGCAGTTAGCAAGATCAGAAGAGCAGTTAGCATGAAAATAGCGGTAGAAGACAGCTAGATATGCAACATTGCGGCAGTGAGAGAGAGGCTGAAGACAGTTAGTTAGAGGAGAGGAGTTGATGAGACGAAAAGCTTTTGATTCCACCCTGTCTAGAAGAGCAGTATGAGTGGAACCCCCCCCAGACATGTGAAGCATACTCCATACATGGACGGATAAGGCCCTTGTACAGAGTTAGCAGCTGGGGGGGGGGGGTGAGAAAAACTGGCGGAGACGTCTCAGAACACCTAACTTCATAGAAGCTGTTTTAGCTAGAGATGAGATGTGAAGTTTCCAGTTCAGATTATAAGTAAAGGACAGACCGAGGATGTTCAGTGTAGAAGAGGGGGACAGTTGAGTGTCATTGAAGAAGAGGGTATAGTTGTCTGGAAGGTTGTGTCGAGTTGATAGATGGAGGAATTGAGTTTTTGAGGCATTGAACAATACCAAGTTTGCTCTGCCCTAATCAGAAATTTTAGAAAGATCAGAAGTCAGGCGTTCTGTGGCTTCCCTGCGTGATATGTTTACCTCCTGAAGGGTTGGACGTCTATGAAAAGACGTGGAAAAGTGCAGGGTGGTATCATCAGCGTAGGAGTGGATAGGACAAGAAGTTTGGTTTAGAAGATCATTAATGAATAATAAGAAGAGAGTGGGTGACAGGACAGAACCCTGAGGAACACCACTGTTAAAAGATTTAGGAGAAGAACAGTGACCGTCTACCACTGCAGCAATAGAACGGTCAGAAAGGAAACTTGAGATGAAGTTACAGAGAGAAGGATAGAAACCGTAGGAGGGTAGTTTGGAAATCAAAGCTTTGTGCCAGACTCTATCAAAAGCTTTTGATATGTCCAAGGCAACAGCAAAAGTTTCACCAAAATATCTAAAAGAGGATGACCAAGACTCAGTAAGGAAAGCCAGAAGATCACCAGTAGAGCGGCCTTGACAGAACCCATACTGGCGATCAGATAGAAGGTTGTGAAGTGATAGATGTTTAAGAATCTTCCTGTTGAGGATAGATTCAAAAACTTTAGATAGGCAGGAAATTAAAGCAATAGGACGGTAATTTGAGGGATTAGAACGGTCACCCTTTTTAGGAACAGGTTGAATGTAGGCAAACTTCCAGCAAGAAGGAAAGGTAGATGTTGACAGACAGAGCTGAAAGAGTTTGACTAGGCAAGGTGCAAGCACGGAGGCACAGTTTCGGAGAACAATAGGAGGGACCCCATCAGGTCCATAAGCCTTCCGAGGGTTTAGGCCAGCGAGGCCATGGAAAACATCATTGCGAACAATTTTAATAGGTGGCATGAAGTAGTCAGAGGGTGGAGGAGAGGGAGGAACAAGCCCAGAATCGTCCAAGGTTCATTCCGCCGAAATGGACAGACTGCACATCACTTCTTGTTTCCCCTTTCAGTTCAGTTCAATACAGCGCGTGAAGGATAAGCAACAAGAAAATTAAAAAGCAAGCATTTCTTAACATGAGGACCACTTGTGTCGCGACGGTGAGCAACAAACGTTATGTAAATACGTAGCAAACGGTAATTAATCACTTACTAAGGACTACCTGTTGAGTCAGGGCTACTGGGGGAGAGGGTCATTGCTCCCTAATTAATGTCTACGCCTCCCCCTCCACCACACGGTACACTGTTGGCACGAGAGAATACTTTTCCCACCCCCATTTCTTTATAATGGACACGCGCGGACTGAGATTGGGGAGATGAAATAGGGAAAAGTAATGCAAACAGGTGACGACACGTGAAGCGCACCAAAGTAGCATCAACTGAAGTACTGACGCTTGATCTCTGAAGACTGTTAGTGCAAGGAAGGTGAAGAAATGAAGATTGAGATTAAGAAGGATATATAATGGGGGAAAAACGTAATGCAAACAGGTGATGACACGTGAAGCTCACCAAAGTACCATCAGCTGAGGTACTGACGCTTAATTTTTGAAGTATATTTGGTGAAGGGAAGGAGAAACAATTGAGTGTTTCATAATTCCTCTGTCATAGAGCAAGATTTGAGAGAGAGAGAGAGAGAGAGAGAGAGAGAGAGAGAGAGAGAGAGAGAGAGAGAGAGAGAGAGAGAGAGAGAGAGAGAGAGTGCGTGTGCGTGTGTGTGTGTGTGTGTGAGTAGAGAGGGTGCGGCTTGGGGAGTTTGGGGAGGTGGTGGTGGTGGTGGTGGTGGTGGTTGATGGAGTGGAGATGTTCTGGTTGGTGGCTAGTGGTTGGCGGGTGGTGGAGAGGTTGAGAGGGCGTGTTGTTGTTGTTGTGTTTGTCAGTAGTTAGTTTTCATCCCTTTCACTTGTAAATCCCAAAACTCGTTTTTTCTTTTCCATTTACAACGACTGGAATTATTTCAAGATAGGAATATCAAGACAGCTCTGCCACCACACACAGTCCACCGGGAGCCTTACGTCCTTGCAGCGCCTCAGACACCACGTCAAAGCAGCAATGGTCGCAGTAATCACAGCCTGGATAATCACAGTGTTCTTGGCCGATACGAGAACAAGCTTGCCATTTCTCTGCCGTCTGCCACTGAGCATTCGCAGCAACCCTCACATCAGACACCATTCGCTGTACGAGGATCACCAAGTTGTGTACTGAGGAGCACCGTTGCTACATTTTTTTTCGTGCAGGACAATTCACGTTTGTCTGAAGAAGAATACTGAATTTCTACTAAAATTCTTACCTATTATTATGGCACCTAATTGTCCAAGTAGAAAAAAAAAATCTGGTATCGTGTATTTAAGCAATGAATTTGGTAGAAACAGAATAAATTTGCCGCACTTTTTAAAACAAGACGAGAATATGCAAACCAGTCACCGAGGAAGAGCATCAGTCAGTGGCAGACTTGCCATGATGGCGTGCCCTCAGGTGGCAAAATTGCAAAGACAGACTTGGTGAAGCAGAGTACAGTTCATGATTCACATGGAACTTACGAGCTCCCCGGAACGTGCCTCGCTCTTCACCGCTGCTGTATGAGGATCATCACGCTCACGAAAACACGCTGACGCGGTGACGTCCCACCATGTCTAACAACAGGGCAAAAACCAGAGCTCATGCTTAGTTTAATTAGTGTTAGCGTAAAATGCATATTTAGCTATTCTCATTTGGTGCCTCAGAAATACAGGAAGAGGAGGAGGAAGAGGAGGAGGAGGAGGAGGAGGAGGAGGAGGAACAAAGAAATGCAAAGGAAAGAACAGCCAGCAACAGCCCTACTGTGGCTAACGAAGCTGTCTGTTACTTTAATGTTATTTAAAAGAAATTAAAATTATGCCGGAGTGAATTACGTCAGTTGAAAGGCTGATGCGACGTGCTTATCTAAAAGTATTCATGCAGCGGGCTTGTCGAAGGATTTCCAGTAATTTGTATGTATTATGTTGCTGCACATTTGTTTCTTCCAACTTCCATGAATATTGCAGAATAATGTAGTCGGTTAGTAAAGCAACAAATAATATTGTGTTCCAAGATCATGAAGTCTGTATCTCATGCCTTATAAGGATTTTACGTATCAGGAAGACCGATCAAAGACAAAAAAATAAGTAAGTAAATAAATAAAATAAAAAAATAAGATAGGAAATAGAATAAATGAATAACAAAAAAGTCCGCTCAAAATGTCATTTCCACACACACAAAAAAAAAGGAGGAAAAGAAAAGCCAATTTATTTTATGGCCTGCACTGACATTATATTATTGCACCAGCAGTTCAGGACCAATATCTAAACACCCATAGCTTTTTTTTTCTATCCAGGATTACGTTGTGCTGGAACCATGCTTAATCTTGTGATGGAAAACGAAGAGGGAGAACTCAGGTGATAGGGTGCTGGGAGGAGGAGCACTGATTGATTGAAAATTTCTGAAAGGAGGAGGAGGAGGAGGAGGAGGAAAAGAGGAAGAGGAAAAGGAAGAAAAAAAGAAGAGGAAGATAAAGGAAAAGACGAAGACGAAGAGGAAAAGGAAGAGGACGTGGACTAGAAGAGGGCAGCCAGGCAGGTGTGGCGCCTCACTCAGGGCCACACGCTCAAATTGGCTCCACTCAGACAAACATAAATAATTACACAAACTCGCTTCGTGTTAAGTACTCGTAAGCTGCGGGGTAAGTTTGGCTCAAAAGATCACAAGACTCGGGACGCGGGGAAGAAATTACTGTAACTTCTCGTAATGAGCCGGGCAAGTGTTTCCATGCGTGGCGGTGATGGCGGTGGTTGTTGTCACGTAAACTGTTCTACCTCAAAAATGTGTTCTATATATAGGGCAACACACACACACACACACACACACACACACACACACACACACACACACACACACAAACACAAGTAAATAACACACATCCACAAAAAAAAAAAAAATAAATAAATAACCATCTCTTTTGAAGCAAACACTTTAGCAAACACAATACAACTCAAAAATCACGTTTTACCTCCGGGGGGGCTCAGAGGTGTAGTATTGCAGGTGTTGTTGTGAGGTACTTGGTGTCAGAGTGTGAGAGGACGGTGAGATTCCTGGCAGAGAGGTCACACATTCCAGCCTGGACACAGCGTTAGGTAGTGGTGGTGGTGGTGGTGGTGGTGGTGGTGGTCTGTTTTGAGTCTTTCGGAAAAGAGAGATGGTTGAGTTTATTATTGTTAGTGATGTTTTTCATTTTTGTGGTGTTGGTAGTCATGGTAGTGGTGGTAGTGGTGGTGGTGGTGGTGGTGGTGGTGGTGGTGGTGGTAATAGCAGTAGTAGCAGCAGCAGGATTATTATTACTATTATTATTATTATTATTATTATTAGCAGTAGTAGTAGTAGTATTAGTATTAGTATTAGTATTAGTATTAGTATTAGTAGTAGTAGTATATCAAAATAATCATCATAGTCGTTATAGAACATATAAGAGTAGCATCCATCTCTCTCTCTCTCTCTCTCTCTCTCTCTCTCTCTCTCTGTAAAATACCTTTATTCCCATTACCAATAGTTTCAATACAAATACTGTGAAATATGGTATGCAAAACAATTATATTCTATTTCCTTGCTACACTAAACGAGAGAGAGAGAGAGAGAGAGAGAGAGAGAGAGAGAGAGAGAGAGAGAGAGAGAGAGAGAGAGAGAGAGAGAGAAAGGAGGGGGCGGCACAAGAAGCTATGTAATTTCTGCTCTACAATGATTCTGATTAATATGATATGGTGCTACTAACACAACAACAACAACAACTACTACCACTACTACTACTATTACTACTACTATTACTAGTGTGTGTGTGTGTGTGTGTGTGTGTGTTGCCTCGCCTTGTAGGAGGCGCTATATTTAATAAGGGAGTAATGAACTTATTGCGTATTGCCCGGAATTCTATTAGTGTGCGATTATATTACCAGGTGGTCTTGGTATTAATCTCTCTCTCTCTCTCTCTCTCTCTCTCTCTCTCTCTCTCTCTCTCTCTCTCTCTTTCTCTGATACATGTGTGTGTGTGTGTGTGTGTGTGTGTGTGTGTGTGTGTGTGTGTGTGTGTGTGTGTGTGTGTGTGTGTGTGTGTGTGTGTGTGTGAGTACTTAAATGGTATATAAGAACATAAGAAATAAGGGAAGCTGCAAGAAGGGACCAGGCTTACACGTGGCAGTCCCTGTATCAAATATACCTACCTATTTCCATCTATTATTCCCATCCATAAACCCGTGTAATCTTCTCTTAAAGCTCCCTAATGTTCCAGCACTAACAACATGATTACTGAGTCCCAAATAAAATTCATTATATAAAATTGTGAGGTACGGTATTAGGCAGTGAAGTGTGTGTGTATCCACTGAGCTTTCATTGCATTTGATATTTTTGTACGTGTCTTATTTGGGGAGATTCAGGCCACTTCCCTAAGCCACGTTTAAAGCAGTAGAGCAGCGCGCCTCGGCCGCCGCACCGGCGTGGGTGATTACTGAGGAGCAACAAACGTAAGCACACGTTCAGTATTCACTTCGGCATGCAGAGTTACCTGAACATTCCACTTTCCTTTCCAAAAAACGGTGCATTGTCCTCGCCAAGTGTCCTCACTGACACACTGCCAGAGGGCGCCAGCAAGGGTGCTCAGGAATGCTCTCTCCGGGCAGGATATCGTGTTAACCTGAACCGACAAATCCGCTCCAAGCAGCACTACACTACACCTTGTACCATTACTCAATACTTTTGGGCATACAGGAATGAACTTCTGCATTACTACTTATCGCACGAAGGTTGAAACAAACTTTTTGTGAGGGCCAGTCTTTGCTGAGAGGTGAGAGAATATTTGCTTCGTGGTGTGTGTGTGTGTGTGTGTGTGTGTGTGTGTGTGTGTGTGTGTGTGTGTGTGTGTGTGTGTGTGTCTATGAGTGAGTGAGTGAGTGAGTGAGTGAGTGTGTGTGTGTGTGTGTGGTGAGTGAGTGAGTGAGTGAGTGTGTGTGTGTGTGTGTGTGTGTGTGTGTTTGTGTGTATGTGTGTGTGTGTGAGTGTGTGTTTGTGTGTGTGTGAGTGTGTGTTTGTGTGTGTGTGGGTGAGTGTTTGTGTGTGGGTGGGTTCCTTAGTTAATTCCTTCCCCCCTTCAGCGAGTTACCCAGCTGAGTGGATGAGTAATAAGACTTCATTAGCGTCCTCGGGGAATCTCCATCACTTTACGTCGGTGCAAATTGCATTCTTTACTGTGTTCTACTCGCCTTTTATTTTGTTATACGTGAGTGTAGACTAGACGGCGAGCAGTGTGGTTGTATGTGGCGGGACGAGGGAATGTTTGAGGTATTGGAGAGAAGGGATGAGTGCGTGATGCTTTGTGGCAATCGAAGAGAGAGAGAGAGAGAGAGAGAGAGAGAGAGAGAGAGAGAGAGAGAGAGAGAGAGAGAGAGAGAGAGAGAGAGAGAGAGAGAGAGAGAGAGAGAGAGAGAGATTGGGGAGGGGTGGTGGCAGCAGGCAACACGGAGCAACGGAGGTGTTAAAAAGCATGCAATTTACCGATAAGCATTATACAACATTATTGCGGTGATTAAAAGTACTCCTGTAAAATGCTACGTGGCATCATCTCTCAGCTGTTTTCAAGGTCGCTCGGGCTCGCTCCCCCCCTTCCTCCCTCCTCCCTCGCTTTGATGATGCCACGTAGCATTTTACAGGAATACTTTTAATCACCTCAATAACTGTGTATTCGCGTCCAACCAACGCCTACAGACTCCTGACCTGACCAGCCAAACCTAACCACAGCTAAAGAACAATTAGACCGCGAATAAGTGAACAATCTTCCTCATTCCGAGGTGATATTTTCTCCCTCTTTCAGTAAAATGTAAATCACCGCTATTTCCGAACCCAGCTCCTGCGGATGAAATAGAATAATTAACGTGTTACCATAAGGTGAACAGGTCGTCCCAAGGAAATGCCATAAGGTACTACGCTAAACACACGTGAGAAATTGATGAAGGTTGATGACGCCATTCACCTTTCCACTGCCTTGGCTTCCTGAGTTTAATAGAATGTTGTAGCGTAAGTCCATGCTCTAATTTCGAAAGATAATGGCAGCAAAATAAGTAGTCGTTGCTCTTATTAGTGTCTTTATATTTTTGCTCAGTTAAGAATCTCTGAGTTAATAAATGTCACTAAATGTTGAAGCTTAAGTTCAATGTGTAATTTTGAACAGAGAAGGTATGTATGCATGTACGTAAATTTGTAGGGGTGGTGATGATGCGTTGCTACAAGCTCATGTTTTTTCCGACAATAAATTTGGTATCGCGTGTGTCAGAATTCACAAGGTCTGAAGGGGCGCGGAGCTCGTGAAATATGGTGATGAAAAACTGCAACACATCACAGCTGACGCACGCACGCGGAACAGTTACTGAATGCGGCGGAATGAGGGAAGCGGAGTTGTGAGGCCTCGGAACAAAACGCAATACGAGTACAAGCATGGACAAAAGTCGAGTAACATTCTGTATTGACTTTCACTGCATCGAACATTTTGACATTTTCTCAGTCTTTAAGTCCTCTGACCCACCGACACACTATCTGTTCTCTATTCTGTAAGGAGGCTGTCAGCAGACCACACTTCATATTGAGCAAAAGTTAAACACAATGAAAATGAGTGCAAAATGGTACACTTTTGACCACGCCTGTACTTAGTAGAGGGTCTGTGTCAAGGAGACTTCAATGTTCACCACCAGCTTTGGCTTTCCTCTCCCTTCACTGACCATCCTGGTGAACTAGCCTACAACTTTGCTATCCTCCATGACCTAGAGCAATTGGTGCAACATCCTACTTGTATTCCTGACCGTCTTGGAGATACGCCCAACATTCTTGACCTTTTCCTGACCTCTAATCCTTCTGCTTATGCTGTCACCCTTTCTACTCCGTTGGGCTCCTCCGATCACAATCTCATATCTGTATCTTGTCCTATCGCTCCAATCCCTCCTCAGGATCCCCCTAAGCGAAGGTGCATCTGGCGTTTTGCCTCTGCTAGTTGGGGGGACCTGAGGAGGTATTTTGCTGATTTTCCTTGGAATGACTACTGCTTCCGTGTCAGAGACCCGTCTTTGTGTGCTGAGCGCACAACAGAGGTGATAGTGTCTGGCATGGAGGCATACATTCCTCACTCTTTTTCTCGTCCTAAACCTTCTAAACCTTGGTTCAACACAGCTTGTTCTCGTGCTATAC
>NC_087176.1:20614090-20636590 GCF_035594125.1 Scylla paramamosain | reverse complement strand
GCTGGCTGGCTGGCTGCTTCCTTGCATCTCACTAATCCCATTTGTGCACGAGGCTCTTCCTGACTTAATTTTGGGGCCTTATCATAGAACTTTTCCTCCACCTTATTTAGCTGCGTTCACAAGTTTGATGAAGGCGCCTCACCCAAACCACCCCCCAAAAAAAACTCCTGCTTGTGTTTCTCCTCCTCCTCTTCCCACACTTCTCCGTCCACTGTTCCTCCACCGAAATCGTCACCGCAAAAAACTTGTTGCTTTTCTTCCTCCTCCTGTAACTCCACCTATTCTTTCTCCTCCTCTGCCCACTCTTATTCCTCCTCCCATTCTTCTTCTCCATATCACGCCCCAAAAATCCAGCTTCTCCTTCTCCTACTCCTCTTCCTTTTACTTTTTCCTCCTCCTCCTCCTCCTCCTCCTCCTCCTCCTCCTCCTCCTCCTCCTCCTCCTCCTCCTCCTCCTCCTCTGTCCACTGTTCCTCTACCCAATCCTCTCTTCCTTCATTTCTAAACCTGTTTCTTTATCATAATTTTCAGGCTTAATTCACCCTTAAGCTCTTCAACCAAACTCACTTTACTCTTAATCTTTTTTTCGTATCATATCCTCCTCCTCTTCCTCCTCCTCCTCCTCCTCCTCCTTTTTGTCCTCCACCCTAACTGTCCAGCTGAACCTCTTATTTCTTTATCTTTTACATTTCTATCTTATGCCATCCACATCCTTCTTCATTCTGCACCTCTTCATTCGTCAATTGCAGTCCTTTTCATGCACAATCTTTCCTCAGCAAACCTTTTTTTTTTTGTTCACTCTCAATCACTCTCTCCTTCATCCCAAAATCTTCCCTCTCATAACCATAATCCCTAAAAGTGCCCTCTTCTTTCCCTAATCATATCATCGCTCTCGCTTCTTCCTCTTCCTCCTCCTGTCCGTCCTTTTCCTCCTAACCCTCCTCCTCCTTTTCATCTTCCTTCTTCATTTAGTCTTTCATTCCATCTATCGCTTCTAAACCTCCCATTTTTTTAATCCTTTTCAATTGTACCTTCTTACACCCAAGGCCTTTTTTTTTCTCTCTCTCTAACTTTTTACTCTTTGAATTTAAATCCTTCTTCATCACCGAACCCAAAACCTTTCCTTTCACCACCCCAATCCCTAAAACTACCCTCTTCTATCCGTGATTGTTCCTACAACCTCCTCTTTCACTACCAATCCTCTCCATCACAATCCTTCCTTTCCTTCACTGCAACCCTTCCTGAAGTCCTTCCTCCTTCACCCCAAACATTTCTTCCTTTATTCCTTCTTCCTATCGCCACAAACCAACACTTCCTTTTCGTATAATAATTTTTCCCCTCCATCACCACAACCTTCCTTTGAAATCTTTCCTTCACCGAAACTTTCCACTGAGACATCCTCCTTTACCCTACACTTAGGTGAGGTAAATGTAGATGAATTGTATAAATATTTCGTAGATAAAGTACATACAGGTCAATTAGCAAATATCCCGTATAGGACAATAAGATAACAAAAAAATGACCCTAAATGGATGACTGCTATGTTAAAGCATTATATAGGGCGTAAGAGAAGTATATACAAGAGATTAAGGGCAGGTGAAGAAGTGTTAAGGGTCACAATATAATGAATTAGTTAGAACAGTCAGGAAGTTAACGAGGAAAGCTAAGAGCAATTATGAGTTAAAGGTAGCCAGCCAGGCGAAGACGGACCCCAAGGGATTTTATCAGGTATACAGGACGAAGAATAAGAATACTATAGGTCCATTAAAGGCAGCAGATGGGGAGCTGGTTAGTTCTGGGGAGGAGATTAGTAAGCTTCTGAATGAGTATTTTTTAACTGTCTTCACCCAGGAAAACATGCAGGATATACCAGATAGTGAACAGGTGTTTAGAGCAGATGAGAATGAGAAGCTGACAGATATTTCCATAACTAGGGAGATAGTGGAGCAGGAGATAGATAGGCTAAAAAAAATAAAGACAGGTAGGTACAGGGTACGAGAAAGATTTAGGAGTTATAGTTAGCTCTGAACTCCGTCTAGGGAAACAATGCATAGAAGCCAGAAACAAGGCAAATAGGGTACTAGGATTCATTTTTAGGAGTGTTAAAAGTAGAAGGCCGGAAGTAATATTAAAGTTATACTTGGCGCTGGTCAGACCTCATCTAGACTACGCTGTGCAGTTCTGGTCCCCACATTACAGGAAAGATATAGGTCTATTAGAATCAGTACAGAGGAGAATGACTAAAAGGATACAGGGGATGAGGAGTATTCCTTACGAGGCGAGGTTGAAGCTGTTAAATTTACATTCTTTAGAGAGACGTAGGTTAAGAGGGGACCTGATAGAAGTCTTTAAGTGGTATAAGGGTTATAACAAGGGGGATGTAAGCAAAATTCTTACGATCAGCAACCAGGGTAGAACAAGAAATAACGGGTTCAAACTTGAAAAATTTAGGTTTAGGAAGGAGATAGGAAAAAATTGGTTCTCAAATAGAGTGGTAGATGAGTGGAACGGACTCAGTAATCATGTAGTTAGTGCTAGGACATTAGGGAGCTTTAAGAGAAGATTAGACAGGTTTATGGATGGGGTTAATAGATGGAAATAGGTAGGTATATTTCATACATACAGGGACGTGTCGTCAAGAATGAACTGTCATCAACAGGTAAAGAGTTAATTTGTGTCTGATTTGCTCTAAATTTCCTTCATATTCCTCGACTAAGTACTTGCACTGACACTTACTGATGTCATTTACGATTAACTGTTCTCTCTCATCAGCAGTTTAGGGGATAATACTTGCTCCTCTGCTCCAAACTCCTTCAATATTCTTCATTCAAACATCTCTACTCAATAAACTTGAATTACTAAAGGCTATGATTACTAGTGTCATTTGCAATTAGCTAATGTCTCTCATCAGCAGTTTAAGGGCTAATACTTGCTCTTCTGCTCTAAACTCTTAATATTCTTCAATCAAACATCTGTACTCAATAAACTGGTCTTGGATTACTAAAGGCTATGATTACTAGTGTCATTTACGATTAACCAGTGTCTCTCATCAGCAGTTTAAGGGCTAATACTTGCTCTTCTGCTCTAAACTGCCTTGATATTTCTCGCAGAAAGGACGGCGATTTAGTAAGCTTCTCATGTCACCAGATCTTCTCACAACCCCAAGTAACATCGGCTCTTTCCACCCAACTGACCCCAACCTGAAGCTACCTCGCTCCGCTGTCGCCTTGTTTCCGAGCCGTGTTGTTAGTTCGATAAGCTGCTTCTTTTTTTTGTCTCCTTGTTCCTGGCGTGGTGTGTGTGTGTGTGTGTGTGTGTGTGTGTGTGTGTGTGTGTGTGTGTGTGTGTGTGTGTGTGTGTGTGTGTGTCTGGCGGCTTACTGTTGGTCTTGTGGTTGTTATTGTTATTAGACTGATGTGTAATTGATGGAGTAAATTTTATGTCTGGCAATGTTACTTATCATTATTATCATTATTATTATTATTATTATTATTAGTAGTAGTAGTAGTAGTAGTAGTAGTAGTAGTAGTAATAATAGTAGAAGTAGTAGTAGTTTACTTGTTTACTTATTTACGTGAATATATATCTACTTGTTTATTTATCTTTTCATTAACTTATTTTTTTCCAAGGCGCCATATAACCCTAGTGTTGTATCGCATTAAATAAGTGAACTAATAAATATTTCTACACTTCTTTTACAATAACGCTATCTATAGCAAATATATTACCTTGTGTCACGATCCCTAACTTACTTGCGATCGTACGATCCCGGTTATCTTTCCAAGAAAGTGGACGTTAAACTGATCCCGGAAAGTTTTAAAGGTCTGGATTTTTAAAGGCTTCGAGTGCCTACCCGACCTATCCGAAATCGCCAGAATTATCTCTCACTCCACCTTTACCTTGACTCAGCACACCTGGAATCACCTCTAATACCAGATCAATGTTGGGGAGTAGAAAACACGATTATTCTATGTTACAAGCACATATATTAATACTAATTATAATTCACAAACAACTTGAGGTAGTACACGTTACTACATGACGTTCTCGTCACTTCACACAACACCACAACCCGTTTACACCTCCACCAGTCACTGAAATATTCCCCTCAATCGCAGGAATTTACTCAGACGCCACTACCGCGTCCCCAGACAATAATTCTCGTATTTCACCTCCTCAAGCCTCACAGGAGATCACCACCATCACCAAAGATTACCCATAACACCATAACATCATCCCCAAAATCACCAGTACACCACAATCCCAGCTTCCAAGGTCAACACCACAACCTCCACTCACAAAATGGCTGCCAGTTTGACCTATGACCCCTCCCAACAGCGTCACCGGCACAACTCAACAACCGAATTTCAGCGGACAAGAGCTCTTGGTACCACAAAAGACTCACTAACCTGATCCTGGATATCAAGGTTATACCGCTACACCACTAATACCTCCACACACTCACTCCATCACCAATCCACACCAAGATCCTTCCCTGAGAAACGCCACCTTCCTCCCTACTTTACGACCCAAGGCGCTCTGCCTTCCCCTCCTTGGAATGTGTTGTTGCCCACTCAAGCTCCCCTCGTTTCCAACATATTTCCACCTCAATTATACTTCCTCCCTTATACATACAAAGATATAGAGAATTTAAATTATGAAGAGAATAATACTACATGGTATAAAATGGGTAAATAAGCCTTACACTACTTATAACAATAATAAGGATAATGCCAGAATGGCAGGTGACCGGAACACGGGGACACTAAGAAAACGTGATCCCATTCAAGGTAAACTCGGCCAATAACATGACACTTGTTACAATACATTAGAGATTACGTTCTGCTTCTGCTCTGCTCTCTCCTATTCTCCCTCGCGTAGTGTACAAGAAATATTATGTACACCACAACACCTCCCTCATTATAAAACACAGACACGGCCTGCTATAAGGGTTCGGTGTGTTACGAGCATCTAATTTACTTTTTTACTGGCTCTAATGCAAGTTATTATGATATCCAAGGGTGCTTCTTTGATTCTACAGATGGTATAACACGGATTTTTCATCATCAATGAGAGAGAGAGAGAGAGAGAGAGAGAGAGAGAGAGAGAGAGAGAGAGAGAGAGAGAGAGAGAGAGAGTACCATACAAAAACACACTAATCATTTCGTTGGCTTTTGAAAGTAATTCTAATGAGAGAACAAAGCGTTTTATAAAAAGAACCGCATATACATCAGCCAACGGTTCTTCCTTTCTCATCCTATATTTTGTTTTTTTCTCCGCCACTACACAAGAACATAAAATGCTTGAGAAAGTTGGGAAAGCAGCAAAAAACTGTCCGGCCTACACGTGGCAGTCCCTGCAAGAAATATACCTACCTATTTTTACTTATCATCCTCATCTATAAATTTGTTTAGGCTGTTTAAAGTTCCCTTTTGACTTGGCACTAACAAGCTGACGACTGAATCTATTCTTTTCTTTTATCTCCTCTCCTTGCCTTGTCTCTATTCTCTCCTATATTTGCCTCCAATTTATCATTTGGTCGACAAATATATGGTAATTTTTCCTCTCGTCATATGCTTTTAAAACATCTCTTTAGTTACACCTCAAAATAAGATGATTTTCTGTAGCTACTATAGACAGAAAATGAACTTTTGAGTGGAAAACTAAATCATTCTTCCTTTTTCAGTTCTACAGCCACTCCGATGTATATATGTAATCACTATTCCTAACAAGGCAATTCCATAAAGCTTCTTTCATGATAATTCATTCATTCATTCTCTCTCTCTCTCTCTCTCTCTCTCTCTCTTCTCTCTCTCTCGCTCTCTCTCTCTCTCTCCTCTCTTCTCTCTCTCTCTCCTCTCTCTCTCCATCTCTCTCTCTCTCTCTCTCTTAAATCCTCTCCTATACAGTCCTTCCATCACATTCGACCCTATCTCGGTTTTTCTTCTTCCATCCATTTCCCTTCCCTTTCTCGCTAACACGGACAAGTTAAAATTGAAATGATACGTACTAACCGTAAAAAGACGATGGAAGTTGATGAGTTATAAAAAAAAAAAAGATCTGCAAAGGCACAAAAAATTTTTAAATAGAGTAAATAGAGTTTATTAATGTTGCAGCCGTGAGGTTCAAAATATACATATCAACATCAAAAGGCTATTATTGGTTACAGTGTGTGGGGGCTTACAATGACAAGTGGAAGCGTTTTACAGTGAAAATTGAAAGAAAAGTGTTTGTGATTGGTGGTGTGTGGCGTCTCCCAGGTAAGACTGTCTACAGGGTAAGAGCAACGACATGTCTGTGTGTGTGTGTGTGTGTGTGTGTGTGTGTGTGTGTGTGTGTGTGTGTGCGGAAATGTTACAGATATTCATACACAGTTCCGATCCTTCGCACAGCAGTACTATGAAACACAAACACATTTTCTGTATATGTATTTCTTAATGCGTATGATTTCCTGCATGCAAATGTGGATTTCACTGGATTAATAGTAAATTTTAAACGTCACATTCATGAATAATTTCGCACTACAGTAGTTTTCTTCTTATTGTGTGTGTGTGTGTGTGTGTGTGTGTGTGTGTGTGTGTGTGTGTGTGTGTGTGTGTGTGTGTGTGTGTTTTCAACACAATCTCTCTCTCTCTCTCTCTCATCTCTCTCTCTTCTCTCTCTCTCTCTCTCTCTCTTCTCTCTCTCTCTCTCTCTCTAAACCGAAGCTAACATTGCAGTGAATTCGTAATGTCTTTGGTAATCTGTTTCTCTCGATGTTTTTAGGTAAGGAAACATTTTTATGATAATTTCTCTTCGAACGGAATAAACTCCCTTTGAGCGCCGCCTCCTGTTTCACTGTGCTCCAATCTCCTGCTTCTTGAGAGAGAGACAGGGAGAGATTGAGAGACGAGCCACGCGTTACTTCCCGACATGCTTTTATTCTTTTCTTTCCACTACTATTGATGTTTTTGTTGTTACTACTATTGCCGTTGTTGCTGCTACTACTACTGCTACTGGTGCTGCTACTACATCAACAGTAAAACTAATTACTGCTACTACTACTACTCCTGCCCTTACTACTACCACCATCACTACCACCACCACCAAACCTCAACAAATCAACATAACCAGAGAGAAAAACCAGCACATTCCAAAACCCACTACTGTTTCAATATTACTCCAGCCACTCAAAGCCTGCCTTTTAAATCTGCGCGTGGACACGAAACCCCTTGGACTCACAGAGGTACTCGAATCTCAAGCGGTCATCAGTGAGCAGAGGACACTACTAAGCTCTCTCCTTTCCCCCACCACACACTCACAGATTTTTCCCAACCTCTGATATTATGAGAACAAATCAGGAGTGTGTTTAAGTTTATACGTAGTCCTTCGTACCTTCGCCGCTTCTCTAGAGACAGGGATTGGCGCCAAGCACGAGTCTCCTCCAACTGTTTCTGTCCCTTTCACGTTCCTTTGCGAGCCCATCCTCTGCAGTTCTTTCGCAGCTCCACCTTTGTATTTTCGTACCAGAAGTAACTAAAGAAGACACCGTGAGAGCGAATAGGTACAAGGTGACACGTGGCACGGCACAATGGAAAACTGCACAGTTGTTTTATATGACACACACACACACACACACACACACACACACACACACACACACACTAAAGATGAAGGCTAATAATAGGACCAAACAAGCCCCCATAAGAGCGAACAGGGTCAATATCCATAGACGGGAGGAGGTACGTGACACGACCCAGTGAACGAAATTGTGCAAGTTGTTTTCATTTCGTATTACACGCAGATACACTTAAGAGACGGTGAAGAAAAAAAGTTAAAGAACATAAGCGCAACATAAAATAAGGGAAGCTGCAAGAAACTGTCAACCCTACACGTGGAAGTCCCTTTATGCAACATACGTGTGTATTTCCAACTACCCATTCTTGTTCATATATTTGTCCATACATCTGATTTCAAAGCTCCCTAATGACTCGGCACTAACAACCTGATTACTGAGTCTATTCCATTCATCTACTACTCGAGAAGGAAAAAACAAAAACAAAAAAAACCTAACAAAGGATGAAAAATTATAATAGACAAAGAATATTAAGAATGAAGAATCAGAAAATTCAGGGAGAAAGGAGGAGGAGGAGGAGGAGGAGGGAAGCGAGGAAGAGAAACAGTAATCAGCAGGTACTTATGAATAGCTCATACACACACACACACACACACACACACACACACACACACACACACACACACAGGCGTCGTCGCATCTCTCTCTCTCTCTCTCTCTCTCTCTCTCTCTCTCTCTCTCTCTCTCTCTCTCTCTCTCTCTCTCCTCTCTCTCTCTCTCTCTCTCTCTCCAGCTTTAGTTTACTCGCCACTTGCAGACATTAGCGACGTTTGCATCCCATTGATCTTCCCTCACACTGAATTCCACCTGGTGTTTTCTCCTCTCCTTTTAATGAATAAGTTCCACGTCATATTTGTTTCCTAGATTGGATGACTACTGGAGTAAAGTGGGTCGGTCGGTGGGTGACTGACTGACTGACTGACTGGACTGACTGACTGACTGACTGACTGACTGATCCATAGATTGGCTTACTGACTGACTGACTGACTGACTGAATAACTGGACTGACTGACTGACTGATCCATAGATTGGTTTAGTGATTGACTGACTGACTGACTGACTGATCCATAGATTGGCTTACTGACTGACTGACTGACTGACTGATCTATACATTGGCTTACTGACTGAATGACTGACTGACTGACTGGCTGATTGACTGATCCATAGATTGGTTTACTGACTGACTGACTCTAAAGCTTCGCATGTTTGACCAAAATAGGATGAAGACTAGGAGGAGAACGACGAAAAAAAATATAAAGTCAGGATGAAGAAACAGCTAGTATGATGAATTATCACGAGTCTTTTCTTTATTATTTCAAAGGTGTATTATTTTTTTAGGTTCATTCACATTTCAACGAATCTTTCTCTTGTCGTCACGTGTTGTACTTGTAGAAGAGTTTGCATCTTGAAAGAGTAAGAGTACATAAACTTAAATTTAGATAAAGATATAAAAGCTTAGTCTTAAAAAAAAATTCCTTTATTATAAGATTTCTGTATTATTTGTAGAAGTGTTTTTTTCTATTTAAAATAAAATTATTTTTCCTTACATTACGTATCGTACATATAAAACAGTTCGTACTTCATAAATCAAACGTAGATACAGGTAGATTCAAATAAAGACACGCAAATAGACATATATAAAGGATGCATGAAAAGAACAGAGATGGGGTAAGGAGATGCAAATAAGAAAAAGCATGACAAAAAACGGAAGAAAGGCAGCGGGAAGGAAAGAATAGAAAAAAACGTGGACACAAAAGTAAAACATTAAAAGACGGAAATAGAAAAAAAAAAATAAGGATACGATAAGATGAAAAAGAAAAAGAAAAGAAATTAGAAGAAAAGGGGGGGAGAGAGAGAGAGAGAGAGAGAGAGAGAGAGAGAGAGAGAGAGAGAGAGAGAGAGAGAGAGAGAGAGAGAGAGAGAGAGAGAGGCTAATCCACCCAACCGTACATCCATCCATCCATCTATACATATAAACATGCAGTCTCTCTCTCTCTCTCTCTCCTCTCTCTCTCTCTCTCTCTCTCTCTCTCTCTCTCTACTCTCTACTAAGGTAATAGGGAAATGCGTGGTTAGTTTTCCCTTTGAAGTCTCTATAGGTAAATAATAGTTTCTTTTCTCTTTGTCTGTCTGTCTGTCTGTCTGTCTGTCTGTCCATCTATTTGTACGTTCGTCTGCCTGTGTGTTTGTCTTTTCGTCTGTCTTATGTATATTTCGTCTAGGTTCTTTTTTCTTGTTAACTTCGTCCTCTTCATCGTCTTTCCCTCCCTCCTACTGTTCTTTTTTTCTTTCAATAATATAGTTATTGGTAATGCTATTATTAGGGCCATCATCAGTTCTTGTTTATATTCTTCTTTTTCTTCACTTTTTTTTTTTGTTACGTATTCCAATGCTCGTCCTTTTATTTATCTTTTCTCCTCCTCTTTCGTGATGTTGCTATTTCTCGGTCCAATCTTAGTCCAATCTTGCCATGTACGTCTTATCACCCGGTCACTACTCTCTCTCTCTCTCTCTCTCTCTCTCTCTCTCTCTCTCTCTCTCTCTCTCTCTCTCTCTCTCTCTCTCCTCTCTCTCTCCCTCTCTCTCTCTCATAATAGAAACACTACTTAAATGAAATGAGGTTACGTATGCAACTTCGCTATAACGGAAAACCACTTGTATAACGGTAAACCACTTGTTACAGAGAGCAAATCGAGCTAAATGGATGGTGTTATCATACTGTCAGCCAAAATAAAAAGGGAAGGAAGAGGTGAAAGAGAGAGAGAGAGAGAGAGAGAGAGAGAGAGAGAGAGAGAGAGAGAGAGAGAGAGAGAGAGAGAGAGAGAGAGAGAGAGAGAGAGAGAGAGAGAATAATGCTCAAGCACAAATGAAAACAAAACTCAGCCACGGGAAATGTGACCTTGCACTGCAGAGTGACACGTGTCAGCTTTGCCTTCACTTGATGTCACTAGTGTTTCAGTGTTGGAGGGAGAATGAAATGAACAAAAGCATACAATGAGATATAATATTACAGCGAACATGAAGCGTAGAGAAGAGACGAGAATTAACAACAATAAATACTACTACTACTATTACTGGTACTGGTAGTTCAAATACAACAACAATAATAATAATAATATTTATAATAATAATGATAATAATAATAATAATAATAATAATAATAATAATAATAATAATAATAATATGACCTTTGTCTTCGTTTTATTTCCTAACTACTATTACTACTACTGCTGTCACCACTACCACTATCACCAACACGACACGCACCCTCATCATCACCAGCAGCACCACCATCACCACAACCACCAACACCACACACACCCTGTCTTCAGAAGTAAACAGTTCACGCAGGGAGGCCACAGAACGCTTGACTTCTGATCTTTCTAAAATTTCTGATTGGGGCAGAGCAAACTTGGTATTGTTCAATGCCTCAAAAACTCAATTCCTCCTTCTATCAACTCGACATAACCTTTCAGACAACTATCCCCTCTTCTTCAATGACACTCAACTATCCCTCTCTTCTACAATGAACATCCTCGGTCTGTCCTTTACTTATAATCTGAACTGGAAACTTCACATCTCATCTCTAGCTAAAACAACTTCTATGAAGTTAGGTGTTCTGAGACGTCTCTGCCAATTTATCTCACTCTTCCAGTTGTTAACTCTGTACAAGGGCCTTATCCGTCCATGTATGGAATATGCTTCCCATGTCTGGGGGTGTTCCACTCATATCGCTCTTCTAGACAGGATGGAATCAAAAGCTTTTCGTCTCATCAACTCCTCTCCTCTAACTGACACTTCAACTTCTTTCTCATCGCCGCAATGCTGCATCTCTTGCTATTTTCTACCGCTATTTTCTTGCTAACTGCTCTTCTGATCTTGCTAACTGCATGCATCGCCTCCTCCCGCGGCCTACTCTTTCTCTCACCTCTATGCTGTCCACGTCTCTAATGCAAGTGTTAATCAGTATTCTCAATTATTCATCCCTTTCTCTGGTAAACTCTGGAATTCCCTGCCTACTTCAGTATTTCCACTTTCCTATGACTTGAAATCCTTGAAGAGGGGAAGTTTCAAGACACTTATCCTTCAATTTTTTTACTACCGCTTTGGAACCTATTCGGGTGCCGGCATCTCAGAGGGCCTTTTTTTTTATTATTATTGTTTTTTTTTTTTGTTGCCCTTGGCTTATGTCCCTCCTACATAATAAAAAAAAAAAAATCTCCATATCCTCCACCACCACCACCACCACCACTAACCCTCACTACACCAATACTGTCAATCCTTCACCTTCTCTCGGATTTCTTGCTGAAGTGGATATGAAATAAACCATTTTGCTATTTCTTTTATTTATTTCCTTTGTCTCTCCCTTTTTTTCCGTCTTTGCCTCTCGTTTCGTACCCTTCTTTCCTCTGCCTCTTCTCTTTTCGCTTTGCTTACCTTTCTCCGCACTTCCTTCTTTTATCTTTTGTAATCTTGTCTCCCCTTTTCCTTTTCTTTTCTTCCCATCTTTTTCTTTTCATTTTCCTTTTCTTATCTCAGGTCTTCCGTCATTCCTTCTCATTTCATCCTTTCTTACGAACTTCTGTCCTTCTTACTCTATTTCTCTCCTTTCCTTCTCTGTTTCCTCCTTTCCATTCATCAATTTTTTTTCTCTTCTCCTCCTTTATTCTCCTCTCTTAACTTTATTTTGATTTCTTCCACGACTTTTTCCTCCCTTTCATTCTTTTTTTTCGTATTCCTTTTCTTTCTTTCCTTCCCTTTCTTCTCGTTTTTTCCTTCTCTTTCTATCCCATTCTTTATCTTCCCTTCCTTACTGTCTTGCATCTCTTTTTCCCTTCCATTCCTTCCATCGTTTCTTACTCCGATTCCTTCTATCCTTCCACTTCCCTCCTTCCCTCCATGCCATTCTCCTTTTACTCCTTTCTCTCCTTTCCTTTCTCCTCCTTCCTCTTCTCTCCTCTCCCTCCTTTCCCTCCTTCACACCTCCAAATTAGGAAAATCTGTGTCAGCATTTTATAAAGTTTCCTGGAGAAGTATATGTGAAAGAACTGGAATTTCCCCCCCCCCAAGTCTTGGGTTCCTGAGTTAAGTGGCAAGGGTTCGTGCCTTTATGGACAGGTGTGGGGCGCAGGTGTGTGGGGAAGGTGTATAGGGAAGCTGTCGGAGGTGGGGTGGGGGGACATGTGGAGAGTAAAACGGTCTAGGGTGTGGATAGGTTTGGAAGAGTAAGTGTGGAAAAGCAGGTGTGGTGAAGGTCTGAGAGCATGTGTGGAGAACAGAGTGTTGGAGGATAACACAATGTGGAAGGAAACAGGTCTAGAAGGAAGGGAAGCTGATGTGGAGAGGAAAATAAGGGAGAAAAGGTTTGGAGGAGGCAGATGTGGAGGGAAAAGGTATGACAGAACAAGTTTGGAAACGAATGAATGGAATGGAAAGCAGGTGTGGGAGGAACAAGGTAAGATAGATTAGCAGGCTTGGAGATGGACAGATGTGAGGAGACATGTAGTAAACAAAATAGGCTGGAATTTAGCAGATGTGGAGTAGCAGGTGTTTAGTTTAAAAAACGAGTGTTAATAGGTAATGGGAAGGAATGAGGGGAAAAGGTGAGGTGTGAAGAACAGGTGTGTGTGTGTGTGTGTGTGTGTGTGTGTGTGTGTGTGTGTGTGTGTGTGTTGTGTGTGTGTGTGTGTGTGTGTGTGTGTGTGTGTGTGTGTGTGTGTGTGTGGTGTCTGTGTGTGTGTGTGTGTGTGTGTGTGTGTGTGTGTGCGTCTGTGTGTGTGTGTGTGTGTGTGTGTGTGTGTGTGTGTGTGTGTCTGTGTGTGTGTGTGTGTGTGTGTGTGTGTGTGTGTGTGTGTGTGTGTCTGTGTGTGTGTGTGTGTGTGTGTGTGTGTGTGTCTGTGTGTCTGTGTGTGTGTCTGTGTGTGTGTGTGTGTGTGTCTGTGTGGATGAAAAGGTGTCAGAAAAAAGCAACATACATATTTGTGAAATGTAATTTGCAAATGTGTATAATGTTAAACAGATCTCTCTCTCTCACTCTCTCTCTCTCTCTCTCTCTCTCTCTCTCTCTCTCTCTCTCCTCTCTCTCTCCTCTCTCTCTCTCTCTCTCTCTCTCTCCTACACAAACACACACACCAATTTCAATACAAATTTTCAGTACACAACAGGTACATATTACATTGTACACTTTCAAATGCGGGACAACGAGCTTAACAAATTAATGTGCTAAAAATGTAATTACACTTATTGAAAGGACGAGTATAAGTAATTCAATTTATTAAAGCCACAAGATTATTATTTTTTTTATATTTTTAATCTTGTCTCTGCATCAGAGAGAGAGAGAGAGAGAGAGAGAGAGAGGAGAGAGAGAGAGAGAGAGAGAGAGAGAGAGAGAGAGAGAGAGAGAGAGAGAGAGAGAGAGAGAGAGAGAGAGACGAAACTAAAATCATAAAAAAATAAGTAAATAAAGAGACTAGAAGACAAAAAAAATCAAATAAATTCAAAATATAAAGGAAAAAAAAAACACAGAAGAACACAAACAAGTACCAGTAACAAAAATCCTTAACGAGGCTACCTTTTGAAATACCTCTGCATGTGAAACTCGTGCAGGGAAGCAAGAGAGAACGTAAAGGATTACAAAGGATTAGCTTGCTTTTACAGTCTACACCAAACTCTCGCTTCTGTAAACTACCTTTCTGGGATGAGGGGAAGCGAGAGTGGTGTGATAGAGTGAGAGAGTGAGTGAAGGAGTGAGTGAGTGAGTGAAGGAGTGAGCGAGTGAGTGAAGGATGTGAGCGAGTGAGTGAAGGAGTGAGTGAGGTGAAGGAGTGAGCGAGTGAGTGAAGGAGTGAGCGAGTGAGTGAAGGAATGAGTGAGTGAGTGAAGGAGTGAGTGAGTGAGTGAAGGAGAGAGTGAGTGAGTGAGTGAGTGAGTGAAGGAGTGAGCGAGTGAGTGAAGGAATGAGTGAGTGAGTGAAGGAGTGAGTGAGTGAGTGAAGGAGAGAGTGAGTGAGTGAGTGAGTGAGTGAAGGAGTGAGCGAGTGAGTGAAGGAGTGAGTGAGAGAGTGAAGGAGTGAGTGAGAGAGTGAGTGAGTGAGTGAATGAAGGAGAGAGTGAGTGAGTGAGTGAATGAAGGATGAGAGTGAGTGAGTGAAGGAGTGAGTGACGTATGTATTTATAAAATTTTGGTTTGTGGGTGCAGCGACACGTGGACGGAGGAGAAGGAGGAGGAGGAGGAGGAGGAGGAAAATAAAATAGATAGGAGTATCGATAAAAATTCCTGATGTATTTCTATTTCCCTCCTTCTTCTCCTCCTCCTCCTCCTCTTCCTGTTGTTTCTTTTCTTCATGTTGATCATCTTCCCCTCCTTCTGCTTTCTCCTCTTCCTTCTCCTTCTGGGGTAATCCCGTCTAAATACGTGCTATCCTGTCCCTCCCACTAATAGTTAGCATAGAACAAGGTCCATCTAGACGGACCTTGGCACAGAAGAGTTACCCAAAAACCTTAGAAAGGACCTTGGTTGTTGTTTGCATTTCCTTTGTATTCCTTTGTGTACCTTTGTATTCCTCCTCCTCCTGTTGTTATTACTCTTATTCATCTTCTTATCCGCCCCCACTTTTCCTTTTCATGTTGTTGTTGTTGTTGTTGTTGTTGTTGTTGTTGTTATCTTCATCATCATCATCATCATCCTCATTTTCCCTTTCTTACTCTTCTAACTCTTCCTCCTTCCTATCATTGTTGTTCTTATCATTTTTCTTCATATCCTTCTCCATCTCCTCCTCCTCCTTCTCCCGTATTTGCAGATCCATGTTGCCCTCGACTCCTGGCCAATTAGACAGGTGTCAGTTAATTAAGCCCTGGACAAACTTAATTACCATACGTGAAGGCCAGGGAAAAGTGTACCATAAGGAGGAGGAGGAGGAGGTGGAGGAGAGGAAGAAGAAGAAAAGAAGACGGAATCGTATATAAAAAAATAGAATACCCTTTGACGGCTTCCTAGACCCAACAAGAGTTAAATAAAATACTGTTCTATCCAGTTTCATACAGGGACTGCCATGTGTAGGGCTGATGGTTTCTTGCAACTTTCCTTATTTTTTCATGTTTTTATATTCTTATGATTTATACAATGATTGGTAACTTCAGATAGAACCGTTATCTTTGAACTTGCAATAGTCTCTGACACTCCATAAACCCAAAAAAGAGTCAATTTCAAGAAGCCAAAAGATTCTGCGCGATCTGGCACGTGCTCGAGGAAGACAAACATGCACATTGTTCTGACAGACGGAGCTGCAACACATTTCTTGGAGCAGTCGCAGCTAAAAAAAAAAAAAAGAAAGAGGAAACGAAGAGCGAAGGATCAGCCAGAGAGAGCCTTTCCTCTGGCAGCAATGCTCCAGCACAGCAAAGTCCTTCACCCCAGCACGGTCGCGCCCACCACGTCTCTCATATTCTGGACCATTCTGAAACACTACTATGCCGCATCTTCTTCTCCCATCTCCCTCCTCCTCCTTCTCCCGTGTCGCAGGTCCATGTTCCCCTCGACTCCTGCACTGCATTCAAAAGCCTATAGTTGAAATAACTCAGGTTTTTAAGGTGTTTTGATGGCTCTAGTGGCAGGAAGACAGGATTTCATCATTACTGACAGAAGAAACACTTTGAGAGGTCAATCATCTCCTTGGAAGAGAGAACAACGTGTTTCAGAATACCGCGCCCCTGCCCCTCACGCTTCCCGGAGAGACACTGGGGGCATTTAGAAGAGCAGTCTCAGGACGCCTCGGGAGCTTCACTATCTGACTGTCTGTACCGTTTGAAAAAGTCACTTGGGAAGATTTTTATTCGTTTATCTTGAGAGAGAGAGAGAGAGAGAGGAGAGAGAGAGAGAGAGAGAGAGAGAGGAGAGAGAGGGATGAGAGAGAGGAGAGAGAGAGAGAGAGAGAGAGAGAGAGAGAGAGACCGTTTGAAAAAGTCACTTGGGAAGATTTTTATTCGTTTATCTTGAGAGAGAGAGAGGAGAGAGAGAGGAGAGAGAGGAGAGAGAGAGAGAGAGAGAGAGAGAGAGAGAGAGAGAGAGAGAGAGAGAGAGAGAGAGAGAGAGAGAGAGAATGCTATCAAATATATTTTTATAGATTTGCAATGATTATTACTTGCCATTTTTTAATTGCTATTTTTTTTTTTTTTTTTTTTAGAGAAAGTCGCGATTCAGTCCTTTTTTTTTTTATAAATATATGTTTCCCCTGTCACTTTTTTTTTGTCTATTTCCTTTTCCGTATTTTTTATTCGTTCATCCATTCTTTCCTTTGTTTTCTATATTGTTATGTACACCATCTAAACTAATTAAAAATAACATCATTATCTAATTTCCTTTTCCCTTCTTCTTAATTCCTTCCCTTTCTTCTCTTTTGTAACTTTAAATTATCAATCCATAAATTCACAAGATTCTCTTACTCCCCTTCCTTCGTGTCTTCGTTCACTCCTTGTTTCTCTTCCCTTCAATAGACACAGGAATTCAGAATGACATCAATTTTATTCCATCCTTCATTTCTTCTTCTATTCCCTCTGTTAATACCTTAACACCTCTCTAGTTTGTTTTATGGAAACGTAAATTGAAAACGACATTATTTCCGTTCTTCTACATTCCTTTCTTGCATATACCTTACTTTTAATTCACTTCTATTGAAAACGATTTTTCTTGGGTATAAAATATAGAACCTTGCAAACTGAACATGCAATACAATTAAGAGAGCCTGTCAGGGAATTCATCCAGGAAAGAAACATTAAAAAGACACGTATTCTTTTCCTTTCTTTTTTTATGTCCAACCAGGAGAATCACAATATGGAGTATCTATGTGTCTCAGATTCCACAATGCTTTTAGCCTACACGTCTATAATGCATTTTAAATCCTCGGAGAAAAGTATATTGTGTCCTATTGATTAAGTCTGCCTGCTTGGAGGGAGTGAGTGAGTGAGTGGGTGGTGAGTGAGTGAGTGGGTGGTGGAGTGAGTGGGTGGGTGAGTGAGTGAGTGAGTGAGTGAGTGAGTGAGTGAGTGAGTGAGTGAGTGAGTGAGTGGTGAGTGAGTGAGTGAGTGAGTGAGTGAGTGAGTGAGTGAGCGGGTGAGGGTGAGTGAGTGAGTGAGTGAGTGAGTGAGTGAGTGAGTGAGTGGGTCGGTGGGTGAGTGAGTGAGTGAGTGAGTGAGTGAGTGAGTGAGTGAGTGAGTGGGTGGGTGAGTGGGTGCAGTTCTATAATGTTTCTCAATCAGTTTTGGTTCTTTCTTGTTCAGCAAAGTGATCAAATACTAAAGAAAACTGCACGATTTTTTGGACGTTAGTTTTTGGAAATGTATTCATTTAGAGTGAAAAAAATATATTTGAATCAGAGTTATGCAATATATTTTCTTGAAACTCATCCACTTCTGTATCTCACCAGATCCAACATTTCCCTGCAACTTCATGAGAAACCACCAGATAATTCTTTACCACATCCCTCCAAAAATTCTCTTAATCGAGTGTTTTTTTTTTTCCCCAAATTGTTGATAAGTATTTCTTGACGTATCACCATCAACGTTATCCTTCTTATCATTATCATTATTCCACCTAATGCCCTTAAAAGTTCCCATTACTTACTTCGAAAGACTTGAGTCTCTTCTTTACACTTCCATTATAGTATTTCAAACTCACGATGACCCACCAGGTGTTGTCCGCCTTATTGCCACATATTGAACCAAACATTCACTATAAACTGGTAACTGTCCACTAACCAGGGTATATTAGCATGAAATGTTCTAAATACCTTTTGATTTTTGCATTAGATAGTAAGTGATATGAATAATTGTTATATATATAAAGAAAAGAAGATACTTCATGAAAAAATGTGGCATATCAGGTCAGTTGACGTTGCCACCTGCTCCCGACCCAGAATCAGAAACATATCAGGAAAAATAAATATCAGAGTTTCATTCTCTCTTATAAGCACGTGTGGGTGTCTTGATTCTTATAACAAAGTCATACATGCAAATAAAGAGAACGGTTGTCTCCGTTTTCTGAGGGGGTGGGTTAGATTTGGCACCGGCCGCTCCTTGAAGCGACCAACACCTCGTGGGTCATCGTGAGTTTGAAATACTATAGTCTTTCATCACCTCCCCCCCCATGTTCGTCCTCCTCCTGTTCTCATGCACACACCGCCTCCAGTATATTTCAACGAAATGATCGTCTTTCCCAGTACATAGCTGGACTGCTTGAGACTCTTCCATTTCCTTTAGTAGCAAGTGATATTTTCCCTCATGTTCGTCCTTCTGTCCTCACGCACACACCGCCTGCACTACCTTCTCACCAGAGTAGTCGTGTTAAAAATAAAAAAAAAAAAAAGCTGCGAATGTTGGGAAACCTTCGCATCTGTAGAGTACTCCCATTTGCCAATGAAGGCTCGAAACAGTTGACATATTAGAAAAAGGCAAACAACACGTGTAGTCGCGATGTCTTTTACAGATGTCGCTATATGAAAAAAAAAAAAAACAACTTGCGTCACTGTCAAAATGTTCAGGCTTAAATGTCGATTAAGTTTGCAAATAATAAGAGGTGTGCTTCGCTTTAAGAAATCTCCTCGTGCTATCGCCCACGTCTATATTTCTACGGAACAATAAAGAACTCAAGTATTATATCTCTACTCTTTCGTCTACTGGAGAAACAAAAAAAAAAAAAAAAAAGCTTTCTCGTGAGTGATAAGCAGATGCATCGTTTTTAAAGTTCCTAACCCCAGCCACTGGGGGAGCAAGCCAGCTCAACTCAGTGCCGGTCCCCAAGCCCGGATAAATGGGGAGGGTTGGGGTTAGGAAGGGCATCCACCCGTAAAACCCCCTGCCAAAACCTGAGATGATATGTGCCTTATCGAAAATGAGACTAATGCTAGGATGTCACCCATAAGTGACCCACAGATACATCGCCCTAACTCTGTGGCGCAGCGAGGGCTACCGCATCAAGAGCGGGGTGCGGCTAAAGAGACAAGCTCACAAAATGAGATTTGGAACGTTGAATGTTGGATCAATGACCGGAAGAGGCCGTGCCATTGCAGACCTTATGAAGGAAAGAAAAGTGGATGTGTTATGCGTGCAGGAAACGAGATGGACAGGAAATAAGGCCAAAGAACTAGGTGATGGATTCAAACTTATTTATGGAGGGGCAAACAATGAAAAGAGAAATGGCATTGGAATTATTTTATCTAAGGATCTGAAAGACTTGGTTATAGAAGTGAACAGGAGGAAATGATCGCATAATGTGGGTGCGACTGTCTTTGGATGAATTCCCAGTGAACATCTTCAGTGTGTACGCACCACAAACGGGATGCCCAGAGGAGGAAAAGGAACAGTTTTTGGTTGGATCTGCAGGAGGAATTGGAGAAGGTAGACGAAAGTGAAAGGTGCATAGTTGGAGAAGACATGAATGGACATATTGGAAAGGGGAAATGATGTTATTAACCGGATCCATGGCGGAAATGCATTATGGTGATGGAAATGAAGATGGAGAGAAAATTATAGACTTTGCTTTGGCTGTTTGGATTTGGTGATAGGAAACACAATATTCTGGTAAGAAAAATGAACATCTAATTACGTATCGTAGCGGAGATAGAGCAAGTCAAATAGACTTCCTACTCTATCGCCGGAACAATATCAAGGAAATAAGAAATATGCAAGGTCATACCTGGTGACCACGTGACGGCACAACACCGTCTGGTTGTCAATGGACCTCTCCATAACTGTTTACACGCAGACAGAAAGGGAAAGTAACGACGGAGAGAAGGATTAAGTGGTTCAAACTGAAAGACCAAGATCTTAAACATACCTTTAAAGATAGATTGCTAGGTGATCTGGACATGGAAATAGAAGAGGTAAACGGATGGTGGAATAGAGTGAGTGAAACCATCTTGAGAGTTGGAAAAGAAAGTGCTCGGTGAAAGTAGTGGCAAGATATGGGAAAATAAAGAGACATGGTGGTTTAATGAAAAAGGTGCAGCAGAAAATACAAGCAAAGAAGATGGCAAAGAAAAGATGGGAAACAACAAGGCTAGATATAGATAAGGAGTATTACAAACTGTGCAGTAAGGAAGCGAAAAGAACTGTAGCAATTGCTAAGTCGGATGGGTATGACAACCTTTATGAAGAGTTGGATACCGAGGAAGGACAACGGAGAGTATTTAAGTTGGCCAAGATGAGAAACAAGAGCAACAAAGGACATTACGCATGTTAGACAGGTCAAGGATGAAAGGTGGGATTGTGATACAAAAGGAAAGTGATATTCTAATAAGGTGGAAAGAATATTTTGAGAAGTTGCTAAATGTAGAAAATGAGAGATTCATTAGAGATGATGGAGAACCGAATGAACAATTAGTAGGGGAAGTGACAAGACAAGAGGTATGAAGGAGCACTGAAAAAAATGAAAAATGGCAAAGCAACAGGGCCAGACGGAATACCAGTAGAAGTGTGGAAAGTCTTGGAAGGAGAAGGAGTGGGACATGTTGCACCAACTGATCAGAAAAAATAATGGAGAAGGAAGTTATACCAGAAAAGTGGAGAGGAAAGTACCCTGATACCTATATTTAAGGAGAAGGGAGACATCCAGAGCTGTGAGAAACTATCGAGGGATAAAGCTAATGTCTCATACCCTTAAAGTATTTGAAAGGGTGTTGGACAGTAGACTGAGACAAGTGGTGCGTATCGGACGGCAACAGATAGGATTTATGAAGGGATTTGGGGACAGTCGACGGAATTTTCGCACTTCGACAGAATATGGAAAAACATCGGGAAAAGCAGAAAGTACTACATATGGTTTTCATTGACTTAGAGAAAGCGTATGATAGGATCCCACGGCAAGAAGTATGGAGAGGCCTGAGAAAAAGAGGAGTGCCAGAAAAGTATGTCAGAATTGTCCAAGAATGCTACAGGAATGTTACAACTAGAGTTCGGAGTACAGTTGGCACAACGGATAGCTTTCAGGTGAAAGTCGGCTTACACCAAGGATCGGCACTAAGCCCACTATTATTCAACATAGTGTTCGATGTCATAACGGAAAATGTCAGAGAGGAACCACCCTGGTGTGTATTATATGCTGATGACATTGTCTTAGTGACCGAAAGGAGAGGACAGCTGGAAAGAAAATTAGAAGAATGGAGAGTTGCTTTGGAAAGCAGAGGAATGAGGATTAGTAGGTCCAAAACTGAATAATTTTACGACGGATACAAGGGGCGATCAACCAGGCCACAATTAGACTGAATGGTGAAAAGTTGAAGAGAGTGAAAAACATTTAAGTACTTGGGATCGATGGTAGACGAGACAGGGGAAATGGAAAATGAAGTGAACTTCCGGATTCAGTGTGGCTGGAACAATTGGCGGCAAGTTTCGGGTGTGATATGCGATAGAAGGGTACCAGTAAGAGTGAAGGGCAAAGTCCACCAAAGCAGTCGTTAGACCCTGCTTTGATGTATGGGCTAGAAGCAGCACCTTTGAAGAAGATTGAAGAGAGGAAGATGGATGTAGCGGAGATGAAGATGTTGAGATGGATGGTGGAAGTCAACAGAACAGACCGAATTAGGAATAAGTACATAAGAGGAACGGTGAAAGTAGTTGAAGTCTCCAAGAAGATCCAGGAGTCAAGGTTGAGGTGGTAAGGACACTTGAGAAGAAGAGGTTGGTGAAGACCACGTAGGAAGGGAGATCATGGAAATGGAGGTGGACGGAGTTAGAAGAAGAGGACGGCCCAAAAGAAGATGGATTGACTGCATAAACGGAGATCTTTGGGAGAAGAATATAAATCCAGAGATGGCAAACAATAGAAATACGTGGAGAAGGCTCATTCACAACGGCGACCCCGAATAGGGAAAAGCTGGGAAGAAGAAGAAGAAGA
>NC_087176.1:20551590-20606590 GCF_035594125.1 Scylla paramamosain | reverse complement strand
ATTTAATTTCTATTCCCTGCCCCCTTGTGTTTTTACATATACATCTTGCGTCTTTTTACTTATTCAATACTTTTTTTTCTGTACATTCGTTATTTTCTTTTTCTTTTTTTTTTTTTTTTCGTCATAAGTGCCGTCGGTCCTCAGCCTACATTTACTGCCAACGATTCAGCAGCTTGTTCTGTGCGCTGCTCATTATTTTCTCTTCAATACACACACCTAACCTGCTATTCAAACCGTTATTCACTTTGTTTTATTAATACATTCGTTAATTGTCATCAGTGTCGTGAATCCTGCAGCCTCCACCTGGTACCAACACTTTCGCAGCTTCCTTTCTTCATCACTCACTCTCTTCTACTCGCTCCACTTCCTGTTATTCACCTACGAGCAAGGACAGATCAACGGCTTCTGGTAATGTAGTGCTCTATTGCTTCACCTTGGTAATCAACCTGCTGCTAAGGTTAGTGGGAGGGTGGGCGTCCGTGTGTCACAGGCACGAGGGAAGCACCGACGTTCATTTGCAATTAGCCAGTGATGCCTAAAGGAAGGAAGGGAATCTTGGACGCCATGGATTTTCTTATGACGGGATGAACTAGATTGAATACGTGTATGATGTGCTTATTGCTGTTGTTACTACTAAATTATTATTATTATTATTATTATTATTATTATTATTATTATTATTATTATTATTATCACAATCAATCATCCTTGTTTTTCCTATTAATGCTACTACTACTACTACTACCACCATTAATACTATTATTTGTATTAATGCTGCTACTACTACTACTACTATTACTACTACTACTGTTACTACTACTAGTAGTACTACTACTACTACTACTACTACTACTACATGTACTATTATTATTATTACTACTAATATTAATAATACAGTTTACATTATTATAACATTTTTTTAGGGGGTGGATTAGTGAAATTATCTACCGTGAAATTTTGTCGGGACACTCAATAAAAACATTGATAACATTTTTAGTGACCGGGGCTAATGAGAGCATGACGTATAGAAAGCAAATCAATATTATCATGTGTAAAGAAATGCAAAGAAGAAACAGAGGCAAAGAAGCAAAGAGAAGAAAGAGAAAGGGAAACAGGTACAAAGAGAATGCACAGAAAGAGAAACAAAGGTAAAAAAAAAAAAGCATGAAAAGAAGACATAAAGGAAGGTAGATAAAGAGAAAGCAGAAAAAAAAATAAGAAACAGGAGTAAAGAGAATGCAGAGAAAGCAAAACGAAGCTAAAGAGAACGTAGAGAATGAGAAAGGGAGGTAAAGAAAATGCAGAAGGAAAAATGAAAAAAAGGGAAACAAAAGATCTAGAAACAGAAAACAAGGAGAATTATACAACATTTTTTCCTACAAGACACAGCAGTGAACAAACAATATTAATACACAACGTTACAGAGATTCAGTTAAGTCTTGTCACCGTCCGCCTTGATGCAACAATCAGGTGATTACATTACAAGGTACACTAACTGATGTTTATGACGTGTGTGTGTGTGTGTGTGTGTGTTTCATGTACAGCTTTGATTTTATTTTCATATGATGAAATTGGTCACAGATTCATCCTCTCTCTCTCTCTCTCTCTCTCTCTCTCTCTCTCTCTCTCTCTCTCTCTCTCTCTCTCTCTCTCTCTCTCTCTCTCTTACACACACACAAAAAGATAATAATACGAGTACAGTTACAGGCAGGAAAACATGTTGAAATACAGCAAAACATCCCTAACGAGACAAAAACATTAATTAAAACAACAAACAAATAAAACTTGGAAGGCAGCACAAAATTGACGATTTTTTTTACTTTTTTTTTTTTTTTTACTCTCCCTTCATTTCTGCTCCTTCGTAACCTCCCATATTCTCTCTCTCTCTCTCTCTCTCTCTCTCTCTCTCTCTCTCTCTCTCTCTCTCTCTCTCTCTCTCTCTCTCTCTCCATCGTTTCTTTCCGAAAGAACTCCCTTTTCTCTTCTTTTTATTCTCTTTCCATTCGGCTCCATTTATTTCCTTTAAATTTTTCAATTCTTGCCCTTCCTTATTCCCCTTTATCCATTTTTTTTCTATTCTGCCATCTTCCTTTTCTTCCCTCACGTTCTTCGTCGTATAATTTCCATTCTTTTGTCACTGTTTTCCTTAACTTTTCTTCGGCCATTTTTTTCTAGTTTTCATTCTTCTTCCTTCTCTTCTCTTTCTCAATCTTTCTTGCCCTGTAAACCATATCTTCATATTTTCTGTTGTCATTTCATATTTTCCCTTTCATATCTTTTTTTTTTTTTTCTGTTCCATATTTTCTCTACCCTGGATCTCTACTGTATTCTTTTCTCACAAATGCTCTTCCTTAGTTTCATTGCATCTATTATTTTATCATTGTCTTCTTTTCATCCCTTCCTTTACTTCTTTTTCCATACTCTCAAGTCTATTACTACCAACAGAGATTTATATTCCATACTTTTTTTTTTTCCTTTCAACATTTTCTATTTTTTCTATCCCTCCTCCACTTGTCCTCCATGCATTTCTTTCTCTATTTTTCTTTCCTCTGTTCCTTCTCCACTTCCCTTCCATACCTTCTTTTCCACATTTTCATTTTCCTATATCCCTCCACTACTTCTCTTCCATACCTTTTTTTTTCCGCATTTTCTTTTTCCTGTATCCCTCCCCCACTTCTCTTTCACACCTTCTTTATTTTCTACATTTTCTCTTCCCTAGCTTCCTCCGGTACTCATCCACTTCTCAACACACAGCAAGATGTATACACAACCGTGCGTCTGATACCCCTAATCGAGAATAACAGAGTGACAGCAAGGGGAACAGGGACTGACAGGTAGAGGGACTGGTAGACTGACAGGTAGACGGCACACCACTAGACACACACACACACACACACACACACACACACATTGACAAGAGAGAGAGAGAGAGAGAGAGAGAGAGAGAGAGAGAGAGAGAGAGAGAGAGAGAGAGAGAGAGAGAGAGAGAGAGAGAGAGAGAGAGAGAGAGAACAGCCCACTCAACATGCCGCTACTAAGTGCCAGAAAGAAAAAAAAAAAGACATCGAGGAATAATTTGACAGGAGTACATACAATTCCAGTAGAACACAGTCTCCCCTCAAGCCTTGTATATTAAAGCAGGCGAAGGCTTCTCCTAACACGCACCTTGTAGTGCATATTTGCCGAGAACATTCCATCCATACCTACGACTTTCCCCAGATAGTTTCTCACCCGTAAAAAAAAATATAAGAAAATAGGAAAGCTGTAAGGTCCCGTCAGATCTCCACGTGGTAGTCCCTCCATGATGCACACTTACTTTCCGCCTATCACGTCCATCGTTAAATGTTTCCAATCTTCTTTTAAAGTTCCGTAATGACTCTGCAGTAATAATCTGAGGAGGAGGCAGTAGACACCTGCCGAAACGATAATTACTCCCAGTGAGGTCTAAAGCACTGTTCAGGGGGTGCTGTGAACTTATCATTAAACCCAGCTGTGACCTCACTGAACGTTTCCCTTTGTGTCTCACAACACAAGGGGGTAGTCACAGCCTGCCCTCTAAAGACAACTCTCTTCCTCCACACAAAACTACAAGCACCTAATAACACACACACCCTTCACTCAAAAAATTTTAAAATCATGGCGACTCCTACACCAGCCTCGGAGTCCCCATCTGGGGAGGGGACCATAAATGTCCCCAGGTCGGACTGCCTTTCCGTCGACGACCCTAAGTGTCTTGACACCCCCCTCAACTTTTTCTTCATTAACTTCTGCAACATTCGCGGTCTAAGATCTAATTTTCAATCTGTAGAACACCACCTCTCCTCTTCTAAACCTCATCTTCTTTTCCTCACTGAAACTCAGGTGTCTGAGGCAACTGACAGTAGCCCCTTTTCTGTTCCCTCCTACTTTCTCTATCCTCATTTTCGATCCAAAGCTGGATGCTGCGTTTATGTGCGCAATGACTTAACCTGCTCTCGTGCCCACGCTCTTGAATCTTCCGAGTTTTCCACCATCTGGCTACGACTACAGAGTCATTCTCATACTAAATTTATCTGTGCTGTATACCTCTCTCCTAACTCCTCTGACTATAAGAAATTCTTTGACTACTTAACTTCCAAAGTGGAGCACATTCTGACCCTCTTCCCTTTTGCAGAGATCTCCATTCTTGGAGACTTCAATGTTCACCACCAGCTTTGGCTTTCCTCTCCCTTCACTGACCATCCTGGTGAACTAGCCTACAACTTTGCTATCCTCCATGACCTAGAGCAATTGGTGCAACACCCTACTCGTATTCCTGACCGTCTTGGAGATACGCCCAACATTCTTGACCTTTTCCTGACCTCTAATCCTTCTGCTTATGCTGTCACCCTTTCTTCTCCGTTGGGCTCCTCCGATCACAATCTCATATCTTTATCTTGTCCTATCACTCCAATCCCTCCTCAGGATCCCCCTAAGCGAAGGTGCCTCTGGCGTTTTGCCTCTGCTAGTTGGGGGGACCTGAGGCGGTATTTTGCTGATTTTCCTTGGAATGACTACTACTTCCGTGTCAGAGACCCATCTTTGTGTGCTGAGCGCATAACAGAGGTGATAGTGTCTGGCATGGAGGCGTACATTCCTCACTCTTTTTCTCGTCCTAAACCTTCTAAACCTTGGTTTAACACAACTTGTTCTCGTGCTATACATGATAGAGAGGTGGCCCACAAAAGGTACTTAAGCCTTCCTTCACCAGAATCTCATGCACTTTATATTTCTGCCCGGAATCATGCCAAGTCTGTTCTCCAACTAGCCAAAAACTCCTTCATTAACAGAAAATGTCAAAACCTTTCAAGATCTAACTCCCCTCGTGATTTCTGGCATCTAGCCAAAAATATCTCCAATAACTTTGCTTCTTCTTCTTTCCCTCCTCTACTTCAACCAGATGGCACCACTGCTATCACATCTATTTCTAAAGCTGAACTCTTTGCTCAAACCTTTGCTCAAAACACTACCTTGGACGATTCTGGGCTTGTTCCTCCCTCTCCTCCACCCTCTGACTACTTCATGCCTCGTATTAAAATTCTTCGTAATGATGTTTTCCATGCCCTCGCTGGCCTAAACCCTCAGAAGGCTTATGGACCTGATGGGGTCCCTCCTATTGTTCTCTAAAACTGTGCCTCCGTGCTTGCACCTTGCCTAGTCAAACTCTTTCAGCTCTGTCTGTCAACATCTACCTTTCCTTCTTGCTGGAAGTTTGCCTACATTCAACCTGTTCCTAAAAAGGGTGACCGCTCTAATCCCTCAAACTACCGTCCTATTGCTTTAATTTCCTGCTTATCTAAAGTTTTTGAATCTATCCTCAACAGGAAGATTCTTAAACATCTATCACTTCACAACCTTCTATCTGATCGCCAGTATGGGTTCCGTCAAGGCCGCTCTACTGGTGATCTTCTGGCTTTCCTTACTGAGTCTTGGTCATCCTCTTTTAGAGACTTTGGTGAAACTTTTGCTGTTGCCTTGGACATATCAAAAGCCTTTGATAGAGTCTGGCACAAAGCTTTGATTTCCAAACTACCCTCCTACGGTTTCTATCCTTCTCTCTGTAACTTCATCTCAAGTTTCCTTTCTGACTGTTCTTCTCCTAAATCTATTAACAGTGGTGTTCCTCAGGGTTCTGTCCTGTCACCCACTCTCTTCTTATTATTCATTAATGATCTTCTAAACCAAACTTCTTGTCCTATCCACTCCTATGCTGATGATACCACCCTGCACTTTTCCACGTCTTTTCATAGACGTCCAACCCTTCAGGAGGTAAACATATCACGCAGGGAAGCCACAGAACGCCTGACTTCTGATCTTTCTAAAATTTCTGATTGGGGCAGAGCAAACTTGGTATTGTTCAATGCCTCAAAAACTCAATTCTTCCATCTATCAACTCGACACAATCTTCCAGACAACTATCCCCTCTTCTTCAATGACACTCAACTGTCCCCCTCTTCTACACTGAACATCCTCGGTCTGTCCTTTACTTATAATCTGAACTGGAAACTTCACATCTCATCTCTAGCTAAAACAGCTTCTATGAAGTTAGGTGTTCTGAGACGTCTCCGCCAGTTTTTCTCACCCCCCCAGCTGCTAACTCTGTACAAGGGCCTTATCCGTCCATGTATGGAGTATGCTTCACATGTCTGGGGGGATTCCACTCATACTGCTGTTCTAGACAGGGTGGAATCAAAAGCTTTTCGTCTCATCAACTCCTCTCCTCTAACTGACTGTCTTCAGCCTCTTTCTCACCGCCGCAATGTTGCATCTCTAGCTGTCTTCTACCGCTATTTTCATGCTAACTGCTCTTCTGATCTTGCTAACTGCATGCCTCCCCTCCTTCCGCGGCCTCGCTGCACAAGACTTTCTTCTTTCTCTCACTCCTATTCTGTCCACCTCTCTAACGCAAGAGTTAACCAGTATTCTCAATCATTCATCCCTTTCTCTGGTAAACTCTGGAACTCCTTGCCTGCTTCTGTATTTCCACCTTCCTATGACTTGAATTCCTTCAAGAGGGAGGTTTCAAGACACTTATCCACCAATTTTTGACAACTGCTTTGACCCTTTTAGGGACTGGCATTCCAGTGGGCATTTTTTTTTATTTGATTTTTGTTGCCCTTGGCCAGTATCCTTCCTACATAAAAAAAAAAAAAAAAAAAAAAATCTGATTACCTGAGTGTATTCCATTCATGTACCACACACTCTTTCCACGTATGTTATTGTATGATCTGTTCCGTTATTAACTTAGGTTAGGTTGCTTTCTTTGGTATTCCTTGCTCATCTTCACTATTTTTCTTTCTTTTCTTTTAGAGGAGGGAAAAATAACTGATATTTTTTTCTCTGGATTTGTTTTAAACTTGTGTGTCTCTGGCGCATAGAAGAAAACACAGGAAAACAAAAAAAAAAAAAAGATTTGTTTATATCTAGGCAGCTTCATTTCGTCACAAAACACCACAAGAAGGATGGTACGAACAAATTCTTTTATGGAACTCAGAAAAAGAAAACAAGTCATATAAATATGTTTGTTAAGGCTTGTGGCCGACCTACACAGTTTCCATTAAGGGTTTTCGTTATAACAAATCTGGGTTCCTATTGAAATCATATACACGGACGAAAAATGCCGATTGTTGTCCTGAGTAAATATGAAGCGTCCTTGCATCGAGGACCAAAGAAAGAGAGAAAAAAAAAGTTATCCTTTGTGGCGAAGTGATAAAGGAATGAATTTCATTTCCTAAGTCTGATGTTTAATGGATGAGTGCGGTGCAGTTTTCTTGAGAATTTTCCTTGAGAATTTTCCTTTTTTTTTATTTACATGTTTTTTTTTTTTTTCAAGCTTAAGAAAACGTCACCAGTATCATTTAATGAAAAAAAAATGTTGTCTTTTCATTTACAACTTTCAAAAATCATGTTCCAAAGCAAATGGAAAATTTCAGTCATTTCTTACTTATTTTTTTTCTTTCTCTCCCAGTTTTGGGTGACAGACATTCATGTCTTAGCAATGACAACTTCATGATTCTGGCGGTAGTCTAACAATGATTATACATTAATAGCAAAACCTTTCATAAGAACAGGAATAAAAATCCGTGGCCTTTCAAATAAAAATATATGAGAAAAGAACGCATATATATATATATATATATATATATATATATATATATATATATATATATATATATATATATATATATATATATATATATATATATATATATATATACATATATATATATATATATATATATATATATATATATATATATATATATATATATATATATATATATATATATATATATATATATATATATATATATATATGTTACGGCCATTTTGGAAAATTGGTCGTTTTACAAAATTGCCGGTCATTATGCAAAAAGACCAAATTCGTGGTCACATTGCAAAATGACCTAAATTTCTCAACATTTTGCAAAACGACCAAGATTTTGGTCAGTTTACAAAATTATCGTTGGTCAGTTTGCAAAACGACCAAGATTTTGGTCAGTTTACAAAATTATCGTTGGTCAGTTTACAAAATGTCCATACAGCAAGCAGGCAGATGAAAAAAAAAAAGCGAGGGAATGATAAAACGTAGTGAACATAACTAATTTTATTGTGTGTCGACCTTGTTGGAGCAAGAGGCACTGCATTTGCATCTGCTGTTGCATAATACAGAGTTTTTTAAACACTTGCAGCGTCTGGTCATACATGACTTAGTGCAAGAGCATTTAGCGAATCCCTGACCTTGTCCCATTGATTCTGCAATTGCTACTTCCCGCAGACTTACTTCCCGCTCCTGTACAACATCATCAAGAGAAAGGAATTTTTCTAGACATGGAGTAAATTGGTTGCGAGTGTACACTTGTTTAAGCAGGCCGTGTTTTGTACCAAGCTTATATGTGCCATTGTCCAATGCCTGAAAAACAACTGCCTTCACATTAGGAAACTCTGCACGTCCGCGGTCAACTAATGGAACAGGAACCATCACAGTTTCCCCTACCTTGGCTGGTTGAAATCTCTTCACAGAATTATCGATCATTTTTTGGGCTTGTTTCTGTTGTTCTATGTTGGACTTCATTTGTTCAGTATGAATACTCTGACTCCGACTGCAGATGGAACAAAGCACAGACTCATCAGCATCGTTATTCCTCATAGAACACGGAGTATTAGAGTGACATGGGTTCTCACACACATTGCACACATTTAAACCAAAATATCTTTTGCCACAGGAGATGCAGTTAATGACAGCAGATGCTTCTTCTTGCTTTTCAACACCTGTCTCTTCCTCCTCTGTGTCTGTGACCTCATTGACAACACCTAGTGCCTCTGCAAGCTGCTCCTCCGTCTGCATACCGTCCAGGACTTCCTCTGGTACAGAATTTGCGTCAACACCAAGACGAGCCTTCTGTCCATACATGGCCTCACATGTAAACGGACCAACAAAAATACTGTTTATTTTGTAAACTGACCAAAATCTTGGTCGTTTTGCAAAATGTTGAGAAATTTAGGTCATTTTGCAATGTGACCACGAATTTGGTCTTTTTGCATAATGACCGGCAATTTTGTAAAACGACCAATTTTCCAAAATGGCCGTAACATATATATATATATATATATATATATATATATATATATATATATATATATATATATATATATATATATATATATATATATATATATATATATATATATATATATATATATACTGTATTTCTTCCTCCGTGAATAAAAATAGACACAAAGATTCAAAATTATCAATAACAACAATACTCAAAAGAACACGAGAAATGACCCCTGTGGCCTTTGGAAATGCTCCCAACTACAGAACATTTAAGAGGACAAACCTTGAAGTATTGTTTTTTGTATTGCTTTCCGTGAGAATGAGAGAAATATTAAGAGCCAAGGATTCTGCATCATCAAGAACAAACACACTCATGACAAGACATCCGTGACCTTCGAGAACAGTGCTGCTGAGAAAACATACCACTCAAGAACACAGATCATGAGCTTTTTTTCTTTTAATATTTGTTATATACCTTACCCTGAAAACAAAGTCAGAGGATATGTACATTGCCAACGTCACTGAAAAAAAAAAATAAAATAAAAAAAAAAATATATATATATATATATATATATATATATATATATATATATATATATATATATATATATATATATATATATATATATATATATATATATATATATATATATATATATATGAATAAAAAGAATATGAACACAATCCCCGTCGAGGAAAAACAAAAATATTAAGTGAAGAGGAAGACAGGAAAGTGAGCTGCCAGACATGACATGAATAAAGTAAAAGATCAAATGGTATTTCCTTATCCAGTGACAGGTCAGGTTAGGTCACCTGGGATGAGGTGGTGCCTCACCAACGCTCTGGTCCATAAGTCCCTGGATGCAAGGTGTGGTGTGCTGTGCTGCTGTGTTGTTTTGTTCTCCCCGCCTGCCCCTACACACCTACGTGTACACACACACACATGTAGGTAGACAAGTACAGATGCACAAACAAAAATACAGATGAATGCACGACAGACAGACTGACAGACAGGTACAAGACAATGACACACACACACACACACACACACACACACACACACCTACCATAACAAAAATCCTTACTTCCTACTGACAGTGAACACCATTGCAAATATTGCACCAACTCAAGGATATTAAAACTAAATCAAGAAAAGAAAAGGAGAAAATTATAAAGTTCCAAGCGAATGAGACACGAGAAGATAAGAGTTGCAACGAGAGAGAGAGAGAGAGAGAGAGAGAGAGAGAGAGAGAGAGAGAGAGAGAGAGAGAGAGAGAGAGAGAGAGTTAAGGCCGTACTACAATGATCAATGCACAAAAAATCGAGGGATATCTATCTTTTTATCTATCTATCTATCTGACGTAACGATGTGCAGATTAGTTTTGAAAAATCAATAAAACAGTGGACATGGACATGGATAATGATGATAGTGATGACTGTCACGGTGGTGGTGGTGGTGGTGGTGGTGGTGGTGGTGATAATGATGATAACGGTGATAACTGAAAATATTAGGATAAGATCATTGTCTTGCCGTGGAACTGAATGATGATCGTGATGATGATAGCGACGATGATGGCAAAGCTGATGATGATGATGATAATGACGATGATGATAATGATAACGGTGAAAATTATGATCCTGGCATATGATATAATATCTCTTCTATACCTTACTCCATCGGCCTTTACACAATAATGATGACGATGATAACAATGATAATGATAATGTTGATAATAATGAACATAAGAAACAAGGGAAGCTGCAAGAAACCACCAGGCTTACACGTGGCAGTCCCTCTATGAAATATACCTACCTATTTCCACCTATCATCCCCATCCATAAACCTGTCTAATCTTCTCTTAAAGCTCTCTAATGTCCCAGCACTAACAACATGATTACTGAGTCCGTTCCACTCATCTACCACTCTATTTGAGAACCAATTTCTTCCTATATCTATATATATATGTTACAGTCAATACCTGAATCCAGACAATTTGTAAAGTGACTTATTTTTTCAGGCAATTTGTGAACTGCCTGGTTAGGTTAGGTTAGGTTAGGTTAGGTTAGGTTAGGTTAGGTTAGGTTAGGTTAGGTTAGGTTAGGTTAGGTTAGGTTATAACCTAACCTAACCTAACCTAACCTAACCTAACCTAACCTAACCTAACCTAACCTAACCTAACCTAACCTAACCTAACCTAACCAGGCAGTTCACAAATTGCCTGAAAAAATAAGTCACTTTACAAATTGTCTGGATTCAGGTATTGACTGTAACATATATATATACCTAAATTTTTCAAGCTTGAACCCGTTATTTCTTGTTTTGTTCCGGTTGCTGATCCTAAGAATTTTGCTTACATCCCCCTTGTTATAACCCTTATACCACCTAAAGACTTACATCAGGTCCCCTCTTAATCTACCTCTCTCTATGAGGATGACAATGGTCCTGCTATATGACATCCCCTCTTTTCTACACCTTACTTCAGCCAGCTTTAAACAATTATGATAGCAAAAATTATAATGAAGACGATGTTGATGATGACAATGATAAACGTAACAACTTAACCCACCACAATTAACATGAACCCGCGCTGAACTAAACCAGACAAAATGGACAAACTCAGCCTCGCAGTGAGTCACCGCCCTGGAATTAACTCATTGCAAAGGCAGACAAAAATAGATACGCGCTGCATTTTGTGACCTACATTCATCACTATTAAGCACTCCAATCCGCCCAAGCCTCTGCAGCAGCTGTGTCAATACTACACACGCAAGGTGGACAGACACAAGGCAAACGAGGGCGGACGCTCAAAGGCATGGACACTGCAAGATATGTATACCAAAAAGTGATATAATAATAGGTAGTAAAATACTACAAATATTAGAAACTCTTTTCGCAAATAAAGATGCTGAATGGTATTGGGAATGCAAGATATATTGAAAAATGCTATAAAAGAATTCAATCTTTTTACGTAGAGACAGGTGATGAAAGGTATGGAGGACAGAGAATACACAGAAAATAATCAAAGCAATGAAAAGATCCGTTTCTACGTAAGCAAAGATGGTGAGAGGTGTCGAGACTAACATGTACAGAAAAAAATAAAACAGTAAAACAGTAAAAAAAAAAAAAAAAAATCTAGTTTCCAGTAAACAAATGTGATGAAAAATTATGAGAGTGCAAGACACCTACACCGAAAAAATGCATTAAAAATAGTAAGAAATGTAAGTTTTTAGGCAAGTAAAGGTGATGAAAGGGATCAAGAGTGCAACACATACTGAACAATAATAGAACAATAATAAAATAACAAAAAAAAAAAATTATTTTCGCAAACAAAGTAGATGAAAGATATCGAGAATGCTTTACTTGTCAAAAAAAAAAACAATGAAAAAAAAAGATAACGAGAGTGCAAGATATAAAAAAGAAATATCAATAAAAGAAAAATTGTCCGTTTTCATGCAAACAGACAATGAAACACCTCTGCAAGACGTACCGAAAATTACTTGCTAAAGAAAATATCCAATTCTACGCCAGCAAAGGAGATGGAAGGTAATAAAAAATAAGATGTACTACAAAATATTCGGAAAACGATGAAAATCTCCGATTTCTTTATTTTTTTTAACCAAGCAGAAGTTATGAAAGGTGTCGAAAGTGAATGATACACAAAACAAATTAGAAAACAATGAAAATGTTTTTAAGCAAGGAAAGGCGGTAAGAGGTATTCGAAGAGAAAGATATGATAAAAAAAAAAAAGACGAAACAAAAGTAAGAAAAACACACACCACAACAAATTTTCATCCGTCAGTGTTACGAAGCCTCTGCCTTCCCTTTCCAAAATACAGGAGTGAAGGCACTTACTAAAAACTCCGCACAAACTAAGATGAAATGCACAACAAGACAAAATACGAACAGGAAACAAAGATACGAACAACACAGCACAACACAACGAACCGCCGTCCTTCATCACAACAAAGCCTTTTTCTTCCCTTCCCAAAAACCACGAGAGGATGGACGTACTAAAAACTCAAGGTACTAAACAAAACCCTTTCACCACCAGAGACCATTCAAAGCTTCATCAAATATTCCATTACTTGTCAAAAAAGAGTAAAAGGAGACACAATTCAGTGGGTAAAAAAAAAAAATTTTTTTTTTACACTTTCATTGCCATAAGTAGCATTTTAGTATCATTTTAAACAACAAGCATCATTTTAAACTTAATACAATCTTTTAATCATACCCAGAAACAAAACCAGATTTCTGCTCTTCAGATAACTTGACTTCACTTAACCTCAACAAGTAGAGGAAAAAGAAAAATCAACTGCATAAATTAAAACATTAATTGTCAAGAGCCGGAAGCAAAAAAAAAAAAAAAAAAAAAAAATTCAGAATGTTCCAGTGGAATACATTGCATTCCTTGTTGTTTTGTGCGTCTGTCTGTCAGTCTGCCTCGACCCAAGGACCCAGAAAGTTATTAGCGTCAGTAAGAGGGACAGAAAATATCACTGCAAGTTATAACATTGATTGGCAAGAGGAGGAGGGAAAAATTGCGAATATTTGTGTGATGGCCAATGCTACGCTTGTGTGTGTGTGTGTGTGTGTGTGTGTGTGTGTGTGTGTGTGTGTGTGTGTCGACCCAAAGACCCAGAAAGTTACTAGGGTCAGAGAGAGAGAGAGAGAGAGAGAGAGAGAGAGAGAGAGAGAGAGAGAGAGAGAGAGAGAGAGAGAGAGAGAGAGAGAGAGAGAGAGAGAGAGGTTATATTTTCATGTGCATCTCATCTTGATTCCTGAAATTTGTTTAATGAATGTTATTTTGATTTTTTCATGACTCAGCAATGGAGCACTGGCATAATAATTTTCTCTCTCTCTCTCTCTCTCTCTCTCTCTCTCTCTCTCTCTCTCTCTCTCTCTCTCTCTCTCTCTCTCTTTCGCTCTCTCTCTCTCTCTCTCTCTCTCTCTCTCTCTCTCTCTCTCTCTCTCTCTCTCTCTCTCTCTCTCTCTCTCTCTCTCTCTCTCTCTCTCTCTCTCTCTCTCTCTCTCCTCTTTCGCTCTCTCTCTCTTTCGCTCTCTCTCTCTCTCTCTCTCTCTCTCTCTCTCTCTCTCTCTCTCTCTCTCTCTCTCTCTCTCTCTCTCTCTCTCTCTGTGTGTGTGTGTGTGTGTGTGTAATTCGAGGCGTGTGTTCTGCGAAAAAGGCACATACAGTTTAAGTTTCCTCCTCCTCCTCCTCCTCCTCCTCCTCCTCTTAATGAAAGGTCATATACAAGAACGTGACCTTCCCAGAAACGGACCTTCAACTCACTCTCTTCTTTCCCTTTCCTTCCCTCACTCCTCCCTCACCCTCTCTTGCCTTAACCCTCCTTTCTTTCCCATTCCTTCTTTCCCCCTTTCCTCTCTCCCTCCTCCCTTCATCATTCCTTCCACTTTCACCCTCTTCTCTCTTCACTCTTGTCTTTCTTCCTCCTTTCCTCCTTTTACCCTCTTTCCCCTTCACACTCTCTCCCTTCCTCCTTCCTCCTCTCCTCCTTTCCCTTTCCTTCCTTCCTCCTTTCTTTCCCTCCATCTGTTATCTTTAATCTACAAATATATTCTTTGTCATCCCTATTTTGTTACCTCCTTCATCCCACTCTCCCTCTCTTTACAGCAAGGTGGTGCCGCTGCGGTGTTGGCAGTAAGTGTTCTGGGGGAATGCATAGGATTGTAATGCTTAGAGATGAAAGTACAGTAGGTATATTAAGTTGACTGCAAATGAGACTCTAGAGAAACGACAACAACAATATCAAACAGCAATATCAAAGATGTTTTTTTTTCAAGTTTCCATCTGCAAAGAATGAACCAAAAGGAAAAAGAACGTGGCTTTGTTTTGGTTTTGTAGATACTGTCGTACATCACAGTCGGCACCACTCACTTGTTTTTTATTTCCAAAGAAAAAATCTAAAAAGAAATATATTCGAGTTTCTGGAGTGCACAGCACGTAAAGGACAGTCACTCTGAGAATAATACTCTTTCAGGATAAGAATCTAACATTAGTAACAATAATAAACAGTAATGCTTCAGAGATAAAAATGATACGATTACATAAGAATACAGAGATTTAACACAAAAAAAAAAAGCTACGCAAAAAGTAAAACCTTCTACTGACATAAAATATCTATGTTATCTTTTTCAACTCAGATAACCAGATAATTTTTTTTTTTTTTTTTTGTGGCTTATGTGTCTATCCGCTTAGAACACGCTGTGTGACGCAACTATAGCCATGGTGTGTGTACTGAGGCAAGGAAAGGTGAGGTGTGCGACTGGACTTGGTGAATAAGAGTTGCCAGGATCACCGACCCCTGTGTGGATGTGGGAAATGATTTACAAAGAAAGAGTGTGACAAACGAGAGCAAGTGATGTAAGGAACGTGGGCTTACAAAGAGTATTTTGTTGGGCATACACGTTATTTTCTTATCCTGTGTTGTGTAACCTTCACCATGTTCCCAATATTGTTACGAAGGAAACTGTGGCTTGAAAACATTCGTAGCATCACTGAACTAACGATAATACCAGCATGGAAAACCCCGATTGTTAAGAAATAAGCTAAGATTGTGATGGGAAAGGAAAGAAAGGGGAAGATTACGGGTGATCTGAGACGCTGTAGCCTAGTAGTTCCTCTGTGCGCAGAAAAAAAAACATCATCATCATCAACTAAACACCTGCACCAAACAGTGACACAATTAAAATGAACATGAACAAGGAGACCACTTGAAATGTTGAGGCCAAGAGAAGGTTGACAAGTGGTGATTGGAGACGCTGCATCCTGTTTCCTACTAGTTTCTCAATGCACAAATAATAAACAACGACTGAACAGATAAGAAGAACATAGGATGATAAGAAACACTGCAGCTTATTACCTTCCTTACTTCCTCTATGCGCAAGTAACAAGCAAATGACTGAACAAATACGCAAAATATGGGTTGACCAAAAACACGCCAGGCTGTTAACCTTTCAGTTCCTCTATGCACAAATAATAAATAAATAAAACACATGCACACAAAATAGTGACTAGTACATTACCAACATCGACAGGAAGACACGGGGAAGAGCAGGGAGGGAATATGACGCCTTCAAGGTGACTGACAGGCGATTCCAACACCCCGCCTCTCCACGGCACAGTCTGCACCGCCGCCCCGCAGTTCTCACGACCACTGCACACAGTAATGTTACGGAGGCACAATTACCGGGGAAACTAACACACGGGCCGTCACCTTTACGTCACCACGAGATAATGGAGAGGCGACCAAAAACTGAATGAGTATCTTCGTTCAGTTTACAGCACACGGTATTGATACGGACGCACAAGTACTGAGGAAACTAGTAAGCGGCCCGCTGTCTTGACGTAAACACGCGGCAGTGGCGAGGCGAGCAGGACTGAGGCGGCTGAGAGTTACAGATCCAGTGTCTCAGTTCGGAGGTTCATTGTTTGGAGTATTCTTCACGCAGCTGAGCCAAATGTCCACGGTCTCAGTGCGGGAAATATCTATCGCACTCTTTAGTGTGTAGGAGAATACGTGAATTAAGGATGAGGTGTAATAATTATCAGATCTCCAGATCTCAGTGGTCTTTATTGTCACGTGAGACTAACCCGCGCTGACTCGAGTCATACATTGAAGCGTTACGTTGCCAGATTCGCCACGGAACATTAATCCAAGACGTGTGTGTGTGTGTGTGTGTGTGTGACGGGGGGAGAGAGAGAGAGAGAGAGAGAGAGAGAACTGCATGATTTCTATTCGAATTTTTTCTTTATCTTTTATTTATTCTTTTATCTATTATTTATCTATTTATTTATTGTTTGGGTGGGTATACACTCAGTGCCACCACCACTATCGCAATTTGTGGCGGTGTGTTTCAGTCACTGTCATCATAATCATCATCATAATTCTCCTCACCTTTCTTTTCCTTTTCCTCCTTTTCTTCCTCCTCGTTCTCCTTTTCCTCCTCTTCATCATCATCATATTCTCTTCCTCTTCCGCCTCATCATTAGAAATTTGTTCCTCTCCTCCTCTTCCTCCTCTTTTTCCTCCTCCTCTCTCTCTCATCTCCTCCTCACCATCATCATCACCATCATCATAATCTCCATCTTTCTCATCACAATCACCACAACCTTCACCTTCTCCTCCTCATCACCACCACCACCACCACCACCATCACAATCTATTTATAATAATACTGCAGTACAAATGTCTTCCAATCATCCTATACGCATCACCATTTTTTGTCTATTCCAGGTCACCCGAGCAACACCTCTCTCTTCTCCTCAACTGAAATGAATCTGTGAGCACTGCCTTGTTTTACCATCCTTTCGTTGACATTCTGCTTTCCTAACTGTCTGTATCACTGGCTCCGCGCTTACTGTGCCCTGCGTATGTCAACTTACTTCTTCAATGCACTATCACCATCAAGAAGCGGGGTCAGGATTTGCTTTAATGGACATGCCGTGACTCTCTCTATATATGACGAAGACAGACGAGACCATGAACGAATACACCGGGTCAGTTTCACAGTCTCTTCGTAAGCTATTCAAACGAAACACTCCTCTTATTTGTTCAGGACCTTACCAACTTAGGAAGCGTTTTTGGTTGATAGCTTACGAAAAGACTGTGGAATTGACCCTTTTGCCTTACCAGTTCCAGTTTTCGGTACTCTCCCAAACGAAAAGCAGTGGGCAAAGTTGATTGTGGAACCTGATGACGGCTAAAGTACTTTTGTTGGTTAGCTAGCAAGAGGAAAAAAGGGTGACTCTGGAACTGGCCTGTCAGCAATAAGGCGGTAGTTTGAAGGGTTAGACTGGATGGGGACGATAGGTGGAAATAGGTAGGTGTGTGTTTTGTACAGGGACTGCCACGTGCAGACCTGATGGCTTCTTACAACTTTCCCTATTTTCTTATGTTCTCATGTTCTTTTAAGGAGGAAGAGGAGTGGTCAGACTTTCTCGCCTTTCACCTCCCTGGACTGCGTCTTCTGAGTGTCTGTAACCCTTTTCACCCTTTTGACACATCTTTTAATCACTAACCACTCCGAGACATATTTTCTTCTAAATTGCAAAATTTTTTTTTAATTTTTTTAATGCCTTCCCTTTCCTGTAGATGCTTATGAGAAGAACATACACTGTTTTCAGTGTTGTGAATTGTTGCATACCGCAGTGGAAGGGCAGCAGGGTGTTGCGTCATGGCCTTCCCACTTCCCAGTCTTCTTATCTTGACTGGTGCGAGGTCGTCACGGTGGCCTGTGCTTTTACTGACGGCGTGGCGTATTTCCTCACTCATTACATGGTCTACCTAATAAATAGTCACGATTTATGTTTATTACACCGGTGCGAACAAGACAAAAAATTTTACGTTACACAGTTTTGATAAAGAATAATTCGAATAGGTGAGAAATATTAAAGAATTTTTTCTATTACACCAATGAAAATAAATAGAAAAATAATTAAGTACATCCTTTTTCTTAGGAATAACATATTTTAGTCTATTTCTTTTCAATATATTTTAATCTTTCTTTCTGACATTATTTTCTTTCTTCGTTTCCAGAAAATAATCCCTCGATTTTTTTTTACTCCTTAAGGCTTTAACTGAACGATTCCAAATAATTTCTTTATATATATATATATATATTTTTTTTTTCATGTGTGTGTGTGTGTGTGTGTGTGTGTGTGTGTGTGTGTGTGTGTGTGTGTGTGTGTGTGTGTAAGTAAGTAAGTAAAGTTTATTACTTTATAATATTAATACAAGAATTACTGTAACATTTGCATTTTGTAGCAAAGTGTGTTGAGCCGCAGCTCGTGCAGACTTGCTTGAGTTGAGCCATTGTCACACAGAGAGCACTCACGCTTTGATGTGAATGATCGTTTGCAAAGATATACATAATCACACAGAAAAAAATATAAATTAACGTTAATTACATGCATACACATTCATACACATTGTTACCATCAAGCGGGTGAAAGAAGTTGTTGTTGTGCAAGCGAGTTTGTCAATGAGGAAGGAAAGGACCTGGCGGTGAGGGCGAGGACCAAGACGAGGCCTAAGTCAGCGAATTTCTTGTACGGTCGGTGTTGAGATAATGTTGATGTAAGGAGATGAAGGATGCTTGCTGTGACATGAGGCTGAGATGAGGCCGCCCTTAACGCCGTCGCTAATGGATGACGATGGACAGGGCAGGAAGCCAGGCACTAGCTGAGGACGACAGGGACACTTTGCTGAGGACACTCGTGCAGGGAGGACGTGTGTCGGTGCAGAGACAGAAGTAGATAGACCTACCTAGAGCACCTGTCAGAAAGGGCGTGCGCGTTACTTAACGATTACCCAAGACCCAAACACGTTTTGACCGAATTCAAGCGGATCCAACCGGATTCAATCGGACTCAATAAATGATTCGTGTGGGTCTCAATCAACCTTTGCCGCCTGCTGGCGGTAACACACACACACACACACACACACACACACACACACACACACACACACAAGTTTACATATACACACACATACACACATACATATACTTACATATACACTTAAGCATACATACATACATACATATACACATACATATACATACACGTACATATGCACACATACATACATACATACATACATACATACATATATATACATGAGTAATATAACTGGAACATTTGTGGGAAACAATAATAATTTCAACAAAATACTAATAGCATAATGACTTACAGAATTATACTTGTATTTAGATTATTATTAACACATTAGTAATAGTAATTAGTGACATTATCTACAGCAATAAATGAAGAAAAAGATTGAGTTACAATTGATATTATATATTTTATAAAGATAATAAATGTTCTTTTATTTCTTTTTAATATCTATATAGTTTTCCTTCTTTCATTTTTTTTTTCTTATCCAGAGATAAGGTGTTAAATGTTCTTGGAACAAAACTAATAAAATTTTTTCTAAATAATTCAGTTCAGAATGTTGGACAAACTAAATCTATATTAATACTTTCAGTATGTTGAGTACTTTCTATGAACTTAAAAACAGTGTTTGGTCCTATAGTTTTGTAAATCAGTAAGGAGGTAAAAAAAAAAATATATATGAATTGAGTGAAAATTAAGAATATTTAATGAAAAATAAATGTTGGCTGTCGAGTCATTTTTTTTTTTTTTTCCTGAAATAAATACACCAAAAAAATTGATTATGAATTATAATTAGCTTTGAGAGAAATGCGTGGCATGTACTGGCCCAGATAGCCACACAACATGTTCCATCTTTTAAAGTTAATTTTTCATATTCATCTTTAAAGCTGTGAATGCTCCATGTGTGTGTGTGTGTGTGTGTGTGTGTGTGTGTGTGTGTCTTATGCTTATTACACATCTACATGACTTTATTTTTATTTATATTCAAGTTGGACAAAAAATGATATTGTAACTTTTTGTATTACTTGTGTTTTAGTCAGTAAACAACAACGATGAAAACAGCAACAGCAACAACAACAACAACTACTACTACTACTACTACTACTACTACTACTACTACTACTACTACTACTACTACTACTACTACTACTACTACTACTACTAGTACTATTACTACTACTACTACTACTACTATTACTACTACTACTACTACTCACATATCTATAGGTGTTAGCGTTGACCATACTGATGCGGTCTCCCTGAAGATTCTTGGGTCATTTCTCAACAACCTGAAGGCTTTCCTGGTGGCAGATTGTGCTGCATTACAATCAACACATCATCAACAATACCATAATTAATATTTTCATTAATTTTCAACTTCTTTTATATCACCAGATCTCTCACGTCACTAATTACTTTTTGTAATGTCATTATTCTATCAAGTACTTTCCAGCTCTTCTACATTTCCTCAACAGTTTCATATTTTCCAAGCCTCCTTTACTTTCCCTATTTATTTATCCATCTGTTTATTCCTGTCCTTGTATTTCCTCCATCCATGCTCCAACCCTCTGATTCTTCCCTTGTCCTCTTCCTCTTCCTCACACACTCCATCACTCCATCCTCTATCTGTTTCCACCTTGAATGTTCTAATTTTCTTTCTCTCATCTTGTCTCCTTCACATACTCCATCCTTCATTTATTTCCATCCTTGCATGTTTAAGTCTTCTTATTCCCTTCCTATCCTCTCCCTCACACACTCCATCACTCCATCCTTCATTTGTTTCCATCCTTACATATTCAAATTCTCTCATTCACCTCTTATCCCTTCCGTCACAGACTCCATCACTCCATCCTTGCCTGCTCTTATTCTCTTATTCTCTTCCCATCCTTTCCCTAACAAGTTCCAACACCCTTACACTTCAGTGGAGGTCAAACTCTCTAACCCATAGCTTTCAACACCCAGCCTGCACATTCTAAATGCTGTCACACATCCCTCCTGCCTCCCAAACACTGTCACACATCCCTCCTGCCTCCCAAACACTGTCACACATCCCTCCTGCCTGATAGTAGAAGAAAAGGACAGGAAAGCGGAAGGTTTTTTTCCCCTCCCTCCGCTCCCTCCGGCATGAGCCGTACAGGAAAACAGGTCGGAAAGAAATACCTTACGGGGTTAGAGAAGAAAAAAAAAAAAAAAAAAAAAACGAAGAAAATTTTACAATAAAGAAAGAAAATATATGAAATGAAGTCCTCCCATTTCCTATAGGCAAGGAAGTTAATCACTAACAAACAAACGGTGTTAGCCGCAGATTGCAGGCGATTTATCAAGATGGCTTTTAAAACTTTCAACGGTGTTGCAGTCTATCGCGTGTCGAGGAAGCCCATTCCAGGGATTTACTACTTGCTGGAAAAAAAAAAAAAAAAATTGATTCGTGAGAGTTGAAGGATTTCCCAACAATTTTGCAACCGTTTCCTCGCGTATAATTTGAAAAGAGTATCGTGAAATAGTTATTGCAGTCCATGTTATCAATGCCTTTGATGATTTCAAACACCTGTATTAAGTCGCCTCTTAGTCTCTTTGTGTTAATGGGAAAAGATTGAGTTGTTTAAGACGCTCTTCGTATGGTTTGTTTGTTAGGCTTGGTATCATTTTTGTTACTCTACGCTGAACTCCTTCTAATTGATCAATGTCTTTCTGGTAGCAGGGGCGCCATGCTTGAACGCAATATTCCAAAAGGGGACGGACTAAAGAGTTATACAAAGTGAGGACTGTATCCTTAGATTCAAATTTGAATTTATATTCGAAAGATCTGCCGATTAAGCCAATTACTTTATTCACTTTCTTTACGACTTGTGAACATTGTTGGCTAAGTTTTAAGCTACTCGATATTGTCACTCCTAAATCAATTTCGTTGTCAACGCTTTTAAGTTGGGTACCATTTAAAATATACTTTGCTTTCTCGTGTCTATACCCTACGTGAAGCCCTTTGCACTCATCTGCCAGGTTTGTTTGCCCCCAGTCTGTTAATTATCTAGATTTTTCTGCATTTCTATTACTTGTTCGTTAGAGTCTACGGAATTTGCAATTTCGGTGTCATCAGCAAACTTCGATATTATGCTAGTAACACCCTCATCTATGTCGTTGATATAAACAAGGAAGAGAACAGGTACGTAAGACTGATCCCTGTGGCACCCCGCTGGTTACGTTAGTCCATTTGGATGCTTTTCCATTTATTACTACTCTTTGTTTACGGTTGTTTAGTCATTTTCAGCCCATCGCAACACGTCGCATTGGATACCCTGTGATTTTAGTTTAATCAGTAAACGTTTGTGGGGGACTTTGTCGAAGGCCTTTTCAAAAATCAAGATATATTATATCTACCGTTTTATTCTCGTCATACTGCTTCAGAATATACAAGATGTGTAAAAGGTTCGTCAAACAAGAGCGTTTGTTGCGGAAGCCGTGTTGAGTATTTTTAAGGAAGTTGTTTTATTCTTAGTGATTGACGAGTTTATCTCTTATTAGTGTTTCAAGCATTTTCAATACAACTGAGGTTAAGTTTTTTTTTTATTTTTTTATGTAGAATTGACACTGGCCAAGGGCAACAAAAATCCAATAAAAAAAGCCCACTGAGATGCCAGTCCCATAAAAGGGTCCAAAGCGATAGCCAAAAATTGAAGGAAATGTGTCTTTAAACCTCCCTCTTGAAGGAATTCAAGTCATACGAAGGTGGAAATACAAAAGCAGGCAGGGAGTTCCAGAGTTGACCAGAGAAAGGGATGAATGATTGAGAATACATTAGAGAGGTGGACAGAATAGGGGTGAGAAAATGAAGAAAGTCTTGTGCAGCGAGGCAGCGGGAGGAAGGGAGGCACGCAGTTAGTACGATCAGAAGAGTAGTTAGCATGAAAATAGTGGTAGAAGACAGCTAGAGATGCAACATTGCGGCGGTGAGAGAGAGGCTGAAGACAGTCAGTTAGAGGAGAGGAGTTGATGAGACGAAAAGCTTTTGATACCACCCTGTCTTGAAGAGCGGTATGAGTTAATTGGTTGGTAATTACATGGTAGAGATTTACTGTTTTTTTTTTTTTTTTCAATCGGAGTTAGTTAGCGAGATTCCACTCATCAGGCACTATACCGAACTGCAGGGATTTATTGAACAATATGGTTAGTGGTTTAACTAATTCGGATTTCGCTTGTGTTAAGATGCGGGGAGAGATTGTGTCAGGCCCGGGTGACTTGCTAACTTTAAATTTATCGATGCATTTTGACGCGTCACTTTGTGTCATACTGTTGCTGCATAACTGATAAACAATGTGGTGTAGTCGTGAGTCAAGTCACTGGTATATTTAAATGAGAGATCAGACCAGACCAGTATTCTAAAACGCTTTGCTCTCTCACCACGACTGTTTGCCAGAGCCACAGAGATGACCACCAGGATTCTTGACAGTGTTTCTCCTCGTAACAATGTACAAATCCAGTTAATCTGTCACTACAACTGTAAAAACACCTTCAAAAAGCTGCTTGTAACTTCAAGTAGAGCCTTTGAAAAGTAGTGGAGGTGTTGTGCAGCCGCCCTCTCCTTATCTCCCTCCTTCTCCTCCTCCTTTTCTTCCTCCTCTTACTCCTGCTACACCCAATAGCTTCCTACCCTCCCTCCCCCTCCACTTCCAACACACCCCTCACCAGATCAAAGGGAGAACCAGCACCCACGCCCCTCCCTCCCCCCTCGCCAGATGAGGTACCTGGTGTGGGGGCGAGGCGGTGGAGGGGTGGGGTTACAGGTGAAAGCTCCAGGGTCACGTGATACTACAAGAGGTTGACGACTTGTTCGGCCACGCCAGCTCGAGGACTATCATTGTGTGTGTGTGTGTGTGTGTGTGTGTGTGTGTGTGTGTGTGTGTGTGGAGACTGACGGGTGAGTTTGCATGTGTCTGTCTTTTTTTTTTTTTTTTTATGTAGGAAGGACACTTGCCAAGGGCAACAAAAATCTAATAAAAAAAATGCCCACTGAAATGCCAGTCCCATAAAAGGGTCAAAGCAGTGGTCAAAAATTGGTGGATAAGTGTCTTGAAACCTCCCTCTTGAAGGAATTCAAGTCATAGGAAGGTGGAAATACAGAAGCAGGCAGGGAGTTCCAGAGTTTACCAGAGAAAGGGATGAATGATTGAGAATACTGGTTAACTCTTGCGTTAGAGAGGTGGACAGAATAGGGGTGAGAGAAAGAAGAAAGTCTTGTGCAGCGAGGCCGCGGAAGGAGGGGAGGCATGCAATTAGCAAGATCAGAAGAGCAGTTAGCATGAAAATAGCGGTAGAAGACAGCTAGATATGCAACATTGCGGCGGTTAGAGAGAGGCTGAAGACAGTCAGTTAGAGGAGAGGAGTTGATGAGACGAAAAGCTTTTGATTCCACCTTGTCTAGAAGAGCAGTATGAGTGGAACCCCCCCAGACATGTGATGCATACTCCATACATGGACGGATAAGGCCCTTGTACAGAGTTAGCAGCTGGAGGGGTGAAAAAAACTGGCGGAGACGTCTCAGAACACCTAACTTCATAGAAGCTGTTTTAGCTAGAGATGAGATGTGAAGTTTCCAGTTCAGATTATAAGTAAAGGACAGACCGAGGATGTTCAGTGTAGAAGAGGGGGACAGTTGAGTGTCATTGAAGAAGAGGGGATAGTTGTCTGGAAGGTTGTGTCGAGTTGATAGATGGAGGAATTGAGTTTTTGAGGCATTGAACAATACCAAGTTTGCTCTGCCCCAATCAGAAATTTTAGAAAGATCAGAAGTCAGGCGTTCTGTGGCTTCCCTGCGTGATATGTTTACCTCCTGAAGGGTTGGACGTCTATGAAAAGACGTGGAAAAGTGCAGGGTGGTATCATCAGCATAGGAGTGGATAGGACAAGAAGTTTGGTTTAGAAGATCATTAATGAATAATAAGAAGAGAGTGGGTGACAGGACAGAACCCTGAGGAACACCACTGTTAACAGATTTAGGAGAAGAACAGTGACCGTCTACCACAGCAGCAATAGAACGGTCAGAAAGGAAACTTGAGATGAAGTTACAGAGGGAAGGATAGAAACCGTAGGAGGGTAGTTTGGAGATCAAAGCTTTGTGCCAAACTCTATCAAAAGCTTTTGATATGTCCAAGGCAACAGCAAAAGTTTCACCAAAATCTCTAAAAGAGGATGACCAAGACTCAGTAAGGAAAGCCAGAAGATCACCAGTAGAGCGGCCTTGACGGAACCTATACTGGCGATCAGATAGAAGGTTGTGAAGTGATAGATGTTTAAGAATCTTCCTGTTGAGGATAGATTCAAAAACTTTAGATAGGCAGGAAATTAAAACAATAGGACGGTAGTTTGAGGGATTAGAACGGTCATCCTTTTTAGGAACAGGTTGAATGTATGCAAACTTCCAGCAAGAAGGAAAGGTAGATGTTGATAGACAGAGCTGAAAGAGTTTGACTAGGCAAGGTGCAAGCACGGAGGCACAGTTTCGGAGAACAATAGGAGGGACCCCATCAGGTCCATAAGCCTTCCGAGGGTTTAGGCCAGCGAGGGCATGGAAAACATCATTGCGAAGAATTTTAATAGGTGGCATGAAGTAGTCAGAGGGTGGAGGAGAGGGAGGAACAAGCCCAGAATCGTCCAAGGTAAAGTTTTTAGCAAACGTTTGAGCAAAGAGTTCAGCTTTAGATATAGATGTGATAGCAGTGGTGTCATCTGGTTGAAATAGAGGAGGGAAAGAAGAAGAAGCAAAGTTATTGGAGATATTTTTGGCTAGATGCCAGAAATCACGAGGGGAGTTAGATCTTGAAAGGTTTTGACATTTTCTGTTAATGAAGGAGTTTTTGGCTAGTTGGACAACAGACTTGGCATGTTTCCGGGCAGAAATATAAAGTGCATGAGATTCTGGTGATGGAAGGCTTAAGTACCTTTTGTGGGCCACCTCTCTATCATGTATAGCACGAGAACAAGCTGTGTTAAACCAAGGTTTAGAAGGTTTAGGACGAGAAAAAGAGTGAGGAATGTACACCTCCATGCCAGACACTATCACCTCTGTTATGCGCTCAGCACACAAAGACGGGTCTCTGACACGGAAGTAGTAGTCATTCCAAGGAAAATCAGCAAAATACCTCCTCAGGTCCCCCCAACTAGCACAGGCAAAACGCCAGAGGCACCTTCGCTTAGGGGGATCCTGAGGAGGGATTGGAGTGATAGAACAAGATAAAGATACGAGATTGTGATCGGAGGAGCCCAACGGAGAAGAAAGGGTGACAGCATAAGCAGAAGGAGTTTACCTGTATATTTATCTCTCTATCTCTCTCTCTATCTATCTATCTGTCTGTCTGTCTGTCTGTCTGTCTGTCTGTCTGTCTATTTTTTCTATCTATCTGACTGGCAGGTGAGTTTACACGTGTCTGTTGAGTTTACCTGTGTGTCTATTTGTCTATCTCTCTATCTATTTATCTATCTATCCATCTCACCTCACTGTACAAGATTTTTTACTTTCTCTCGCCATTATTCTATTCGGTTCACCTCCCTAATACAAGAGTTTACCTGTGTGATTATTTGTGTGTGTGTGTGTGTGTGTGTGTGTATCTATAGTTTTATTTTCCTTGTGTATCTAGGTGTTTATCAGTGTTTGTGTTTGTGTGTCATTATTTGTCTCTCTATCCATCTGATTTATTTGTCGTTTTGTTTGTTTTGCATTTATTTACGTAAGTGTAGTATACTGGGTCGAAACTAATGCTGCTACTACTACTACTACTACTATTACTACTACTACTATGCTACTACTACTACTACTACTACTACTACTACTACTACTACTACTATTACTACTACTACTACTACTACTACTGTGTTATTTGTACATGTTTTTCTCTTCTTCTCCTCCTCCTCCTCCTCCTCCTCCTCCTCCTCCACAACGACATGTTTTCACAAACCGGTTGAAAATTGAGATGGAAGGTAATTTTCAAGGTAGTTTTTCGGTTGTGTTACTTAAGTGTGGCAAGATCGAAACACACACACACACACACACACACTTATACCTTTATATCAGAAGAAGAAGAAGAAGAATAGTAACAACAACAACAACAACAACAACAACAACAACAATAACAACAACAACAACAACAACAACAACAACAATATGAGGGTACTTACTCTTCACGGCAGTAGTAGTAATAGTAGTATTAGAAGAAGTAGTAGAACACACAATTCTCTTTCCACACGTAATAACTATCACTTTGCGTGCGTGCGTGCGTGCGTGCGTGCGTGTGTGCATGCGTATCTGAAAGGAGAAAGAGAGAACAATTATTATTTTCCTGTGAAATATTAAGACACAACACTACAACATAACAACACGTGAATATTGAATAATCTATCCACCTACCCATCTGTCCCTATCCTACCTTAACTTAACCTAACCTAATCTATTTATCTACCCATCTATCTCTAACCAAACCTTACCAAACGTCCCTATCTACTCTTCTAATCTCTTTACCCATCCCAAGGCGTCCACAAAACTCAGCCTAACTTAACCTAACCTAACTTAACCTACCGTAACTAGACCCAACGTAACAATACTTACAATCTACTCACCCACATACCAACCACCCACCTAATCTACCTCTCTCCCCCACAGGCGCCCACACAGCTGCTGGTGGAGGTGCAGGAGGGGGCTGTACGTAGATGTAATACACCACATGACTTACTACACCTGGTCTGCACCTGGCAAACACTTCAGCTTGCAGTACCAGTTGGTGCCCGCTAGTGTGTGGACCTGCCGACAGAACGGAGCCTGCAGGTGTGTGTGTGGCAGGTGTGGGGGGCGTTGTGGAGGTTGGGAAGGGTCGTTGGGATGTAGGAGGATGTTGATTGGGCTAGGGGTTAGATAGATTGATAAATAGATAGATAGGTAGAAGGCAATTAACTAGACAGACAGACAAATAGGTAGATAGATAGATAGACTGATTGATAGACTGGTGTGTGTATGTGTGTGTGTGTGTGTTAACACTACTACTATTACTCTTACCACTAATACCAATTAAAACTACTATTTCCACATACGAATAACAAGGATAAAAATATTGATAGTAGTAGTAGTAGTAGTAGTAGTAGTGGGCGGATGGGAGGGTGAGTAGCTGACTGACTGACTGACTGACTGACTTGATATTTGACTGGCTGACTGAGCAACTGACTGTCTTACCGGCTTACTGACTGATTGACTGACTGGCTGGCTGGCTGGTTGACTGGCTGGCTGAATAGATGGATGAATGGATGGATGGCTGACTGACTGACTGACTGGATATCTGACTGGCTGACTGAGCAACTGACTGTCTTACCGGCTTACTGACTGATTGACTGACTGGCTGGCTGGCTGGCTGGCTGGCTGAATAGATGGATGGATGGATGAATGGCTGACTGACTGGCTGGCTGGCTGAGTGGATATCTGACTGGCTGACTGGGCAACTGTGTCTTACCGGCTTACTGACTGACCGACTGGCTGACTGACTGACTGACTGTTTGACTTGGTATCTGACTGGCTGACTGGGTAATTGACTGACTCACCGGCTTATTGACTGGATGACTGGTTGACTTACCGGATTACTGATTGACTGGCTGACTAGTTTTCTGGCAGGCTGACTGACTGACTGACTGATTGACTGGTGGAGATGCGACACGAGTAACGTTTAAGACGGGACTGAGAGAGAGAGTGAGAAAGTGAGAGTGAGAGAGGGTACTGGGGTAAGAAGAGCAGGATGTGGGCTATGATGGGCAGCGTGGTTAGGTAGTTAAGGAATGGGAGAGAGGAAGAGGGAGAGGGAGGGGATGGGAGGGAGAGGGAGAGTGAAAGTGAGAGATGGTTGAGTTAGGTTGTTTGTTATTTCTTGTTATTTTTTATGTTGTTGTTCGTTCTCTCTCTCTCTCTCTCTCTCTCTTTCTCTCTCTCTCTCTCTCTCTCTCTCTCTCTCTCTCTCTCTCTCTCTCTCTCTGAGTGGCTTGAGGTGCCATTATATACGAAGTGTATGAGAGCAGAAATGGTTCACCACAATATCAATTTTGTCCTTGATCTTCTCTTCAAGTGAGTCTTCCTTGTAGTATGTTTATGTTTTTTATTGTTTTGTCGAAGCAGTAGTGGTAGTAGTAGTAATAGTAGTAGTAGTAGTAGCAGTATCACTTGTAATAGTAGTAGTAGTAGTAGTAGTAGTAATAGTAGTAGTAGTAGTAGCAGTATCACTTGTAATTGTAGTAGTAGTAGTAGTAGTAGTTGTATTATTATTAGTAGTAGTAGTAGTAGTAGTAGTAGTAGTAGTAGTAGTAGTAGTAGTTTTTTTTTTTTTTATGTAGGAAGGATACTGGCCAGGGGCAACAAAAATATAATAAAAAAAAATGCCCACTGAAATGCCAGTCCCATAAAAGGGTCAAAGCAGTGGTCAAAAATTGGTGGATAAGTGTCTTGAAACCTCCCTCTTGAAGGAATTCAAGTCATAGGAAGGTGGAAATAGAGAAGCAGGCAGGGAGTTCCACAGTTTACCAGAGAAAGGGATGAATGATTGAGAATACTGGTTAACTCTTGCGTTAGAGAGGTGGACAGAATAGGGGTGAGAGAAAGAAGAAAGTCTTGTGCAACGAGGCCGCGGAAGGAGGGGAGGCATGCAGTTAGCAAGATCAGAAGAGCAGTTGGCATGAAAATAGCGGTAGAAGACAGCTAGATGTGCAACATTGCGGCGGTGAGAGAGAGGCTGAAGACAGTCAGTTAGAGGAGAGGAGTTGATGAGACGAAAAGCTTTTGATTCCACCCTGTCTAGAAGAGCAGTATGAGTGGAACCCCCCCAGACATGTGATGCATACTCCATACTCGTACATGGACGGATAAGGCCCTTGTACAGAGTTAGCAGCTGGAGGGGTGAAAAAAACTGGCGAAGACGTCTCAGAACACCTAACTTCATAGAAGCTGTTTTAGCTAGAGATGAGATGTGAAGTTTCCAGTTCAGATTATAAGTAAAGGACAGACCGAGGATGTTCAGTGTAGAAGAGGGGGACAGTTGAGTGTCATTGAAGAAGAGGGGATAGTTGTCTGGAAGGTTGTGTCGAGTTGATAGATGGAGGAATTGAGTTTTTGAGGCATTGAACAATACCAAGTTTGCTCTGCCCCAATCAGAAATTTTAGAAAGATCAGAAGTCAGGCGTTCTGTGGCTTCCCTGCGTGATATGTTTACCTCCTGAAGGGTTGGACGTCTATGAAAAGACGTGGAAAAGTGCAGGGTGGTATCATCAGCATAGGAGTGGATAGGACAAGAAGTTTGGTTTAGAAGATCATTAATGAATAGTAAGAAGAGAGTGGTTGACAGGACAGAACCCTGAGGAACACCACTGTTAATAGATTTAGGAGAAGAACAGTGACCGTCTACCACAACAGTTGTTGTTGTTGTTGTTGTTGTAGCACTAGTAGTAGTAGTAGTAGTTGTAGTAGTAATAGTAGTAGTAGTTGTAGTAGTTGTTGTTGTAGTAGTAATAGTAGTAACAGTACTGTTGTCGTTATTAAAGCTACTCTGGAAAAACAGTACACACTAGCTTGAGTACATAAACACATACATACATACATACATACATACATACATGTACACTCTACCTGTCTATATATACAACTAGTGTGAGGAGCTGCAGCACAACGGATAAAAACTCACCACTTTCAAAGCAAATAAGTAAATATAAATAAATAATCACAATACTACAAAATGCAAGACCTGCTTATGTGAAGAAAAATACCAGCTTTTGCCTCAATATATATATATATATATATATATATATATATATATATATATATATATATATATATATATATATATATATATATATATATATATATATATATATATATATATTTAACTCTGATTGATTGATTGATACATTTATTGTTGCATTAATAATGAAATACAACAAAGGAGGAGGACGGACCTTGCCACCCACCCCTTGGGCAAAGATTTAAGGGTAGGGTATCAAAAATGTAAAAATATAGTATACATTACAAAAATATGAGTAAATAAATCAATACAGATATTGCACACCTTATTGCATAAATATCCTACGGTCTGGGAGCAAACGTAGGATATTCCTTGAGTATTTCCCTGAGAGTGGCTGAGTCTAAGAAATGGTCAATGAGGCTATACAAGTCATGTTGACCTCGCAGCCTAAATGTAGCAATGAGAGGACATTCCGTGACATAATGACGCAGAGTGTGTCCCCTTGGTGCAGCACATAGCACACAGCACACGCCAGGAGAAGCACCGACTTCCCAAAAGTATTTATAGCCTAATCTGAGCCTCACTGCCACCCTATCATGTGATGCAGTGTGTCTCCCATAGGTGTAAGCACAGCTCTGGGAGGCACGCACATAGTGAAGACTACTGCCACTGCCCCTATGGCAACAAAGCTCCAACTGATCACTAATGCTACTCTGTACTGGCAACAAAGCTCCAACTGATCACTAATGCTACTATGTACTGGCAACAAAGCTCCAACTGATCACTAATGCTACTATGTACTGGCAACAAAGCTCCAACTGATCACTAATGCTACTATGTACTGGCAACAAAGCTCCAACTGATCACTAATGCTACTATGTACTGGCAACAAAGCTCCAACTGATCACTAATGCTACTATGTACTGGCAACAAAGCTCCAACTGATCACTAATGCTACTATGTACTGGCAACAAAGCTCCAACTGATCACTAATGCTACTATGTACTGGCAACAAAGCTCCAACTGATCACTAATGCTACTATGTACTGGCAACAAAGCTCCAACTGCTCACTAATGCTACTCTGTACTGGCAACAAAGCTCCAACTGATCACTAATGCTACTCTGTACTGGCAACAAAGCTCCAACTGATCACTAATGCTACTCTGTACTGGCAACAAAGCTCCAACTGATCACTAATGCTACTATGTACAAAGTCCTTCATGCTACTCTTAACATAGCCCACAGTGTACTCAGCGCCAGGATCCACTGTGTCGTCCTGAAGGGCACATTGAGCAAGGCGGTCTGCCCCTTCATTAAGCGGGATACCCACATGAGAGGGTATCCAGGTGAAGTGGACCGTGGCACCACCACCTTCTAGGGTGTGGATGAGATCAAGACATTTATTAAGTAGATCACAGTCCATGGGGGAGGTAGATTGGAGAGCATACAGTGCAGCCTGACTGTCAACATAGAAGAATACATCCTTACGGAGAGGCGCCACAATATGGAGCGCCTCCAGAACAGCACACAGTTCTGTTCTAGTGGAGGACATGTGTGCAGGGAACCGCCTGGAAACCTCAGTGTCAGTGTAGCGATTGGCAGAAATGTAATCGCGGATGAACAGCCCACATCCGGACCTGCTGCCATTGACTGAACCATCACAATAAACATGAATAGCCTGAACGTGGGGTCTACTTGGACAATTTAGTCATGAACATGTCTTACAGCACATGAGGGAGCCAGTTCCTCTTGGGCTGATGCAGTGAGTGAATATCAACAGTGACACGGTGAGGGTTCCAAACGGGTTGGAGCGGTGACATAACAACGTTAATACAGGCCTCGACTATACCTACACTTGTAGGAACTCCCAGGATCTTCCTGAGGTATGGAGTTGTAGGAGTCCGAGGATCACGATACAGGGGGGTCAGTGATCCCTTCAGAGAGTCGGAGCCCGTGCATAGCATCCGACCAACAGTACGACAAGTAATTTTCTGTATCCTACATATAATACTCGGCAGGTGCAGTTCAGCTCTGAAGACCTCAGTCCTTGCAGTCCTGGGGCATCCCAAAATTATTCTCATAGCTTCATTCTGAACAATCTCCAGGGGACGGAGCTGGGTGGCACTAAACTGTATTAAAATAGGAGCTGCGTAGTCAATGATGGACCGTACAACAGATATATAGAACATCCTTAGAACTGGAATGCCAGCCCCCAGGCCCCTGTTTGCTAGCAGCCGCAGTGGCGCTAGCCGTGGCAGACAGAGGTCTCGAACATAGTGTACAGCGTGGAGTGACTTCCTGAAACTCAGCTGTACACCCAGGTACTTATGTGTATGAACTCTAGGGATGGGAACATTATTTACAGTGGGCAGTCGAGAGACCTTCCCTTTGGCTTGAAATTTGGTTTTATATTCATTAATTACAAGTCCCATTTGAACACACAATGCTGCTCGTTGTGACAGAGCTGACTGGAGAGTCCTGGGTGTGGGGCATTGGAGGAGTATGTCGTCAGCATAGATGAGGACCTGGGTGACCTGTGGGAAGGAACAACGCGCAATTTTGTCCATTAAAGCATTGAAAAGCATTGGACTAAGGACTCCACCCTGTGGTGTTCCAAGCTCAAAGACTTCCTCAGAGGAGACTGCACCTTGAAACCAAACCTGTGCTGTTCTGTTGTACAAATAGTCCCTGATCCATCCTAAATATCTACCTTTGACACCTTTGAAAATGAATTCATAATAATGTTACACCAGGGGTATTGGTGCGGGTGGCAGCACTGTGGGAGGTGACAGCACTGGGAGAGGCGGGAACAGACTCAACAGAGAGAGAGAGCGGAGACGCGTGGCCGGAGAGGAAGCCAGCGTGTGCCTGCCTGTTGAGTGCATGTCGTGCCCCTGTGAACTTGTAAAGCAGTGTACTTGCGGAGGATTTGTCAATAAACCTAGGAAATAGTGCCCGTGTTTTTCCCTTGTGCCCTGGCCTCGTGTGTGTGTGTGTGTGTGTGTGTGCGCGCGCCTTGTCCCGGCGTTCAGAGTGTGACTCCGCTGCTCTAGTTTCTCGACCCGTACCCGTGTGGATAACACGCCCGCCCGGAGTGAGGGGTGGGCGCAACAATAACATCTTTGTTGGCCCTGTCGAAGGCACTCTTGAGATCAACGAAAGCTCTGCAGGTAGCATCCTTATTTATAAGGCACTCAACAAAACAATGACTTATGGAATGACCTTTTAGGAAGCCATGTACATTGCCAGAGAGTACATGGCCCACCTTGCCTATTCAATATTATCCGTTCCATCATCTTACACAGACAGCTGTTATTAATATATAGTCCGAGTTGGCCACCCTCTTCCCGCTGCTGTAAAAATTATCTATGCCTAGTAAATGGAGTCATTATTAAAAGGACTGGAATTTTGTATCACTTAGATGAATATGTAAGAGAAAGAGATGATTTAGGCTCAAAGCAAAAAATCTTGATATAGCCATAAACTTATTATTTCTTTACTTATCAATAGCATTCATAATTTTTTATGGTAATTACTGTCCTTGAGTATGTGTGAAGTGAGAGATGAATTATACCTTACAGGCTAGTGGAGAATTGTATAAGAAACATGCTTTGGATGTGAGAAAAGTCCAATTATAGAGGTTCCTTCAGTACCTTCGTCAGTTCCGGAATGTTTAATTGTATTTTATTTATTGTATTGTTGGAGGCGACTTGAAGGGCGCGGCGTAGTAGTGGAGTGACAGGCAAGGACATTTAAAGAACTAATGTACAGCACAGACGTATATTTCACCACCAGAGGACAGGACACAGTTACCGTATGCCTCGGAAGTCCCCACAGAACACCCTAAGCTTGATATAGCTGTCACAACGAAAAGGAAAGAAACATAAGTGTGAATAAGAATACATAACACCATTCAGCAAGGACTCCCAGCACCACCCCACAACGCTCAGACCAACACCACCCACACGCCACCACACCCACCTCCCTGCTGCCGTGACGCATTATTTAACGCCTTGCTAAGAGTCATCTTCCCCAAGTGGTTAAGTAATTCTAGATGCAAGGAAAGAAAAGGCAGGAAGATGATTATTGTTATTTTTTATCTTTATTTTCTTTGCAGGAGTGAGTGAGGCAGGATGAGTCTGATGGGTGCTTAGGCTGAGAGTCACGCCGCAGGGTCAGGGAGGGGTACGGCCGGCAGTATGGTGACCCCTACGGCGGCGGCAGGTACGGCTAAGGTGGTCATGTAAAAAAAAATCAAATAACCAGCAAAGGAAAGTAGAATAATTGCTTAAAAACTCAATAAATATGATGAAAAGTAATGAGAGTTTTGGGGATATGGTGGTAATCCTTGCCTAGTAATTTCCAGACACTTACTGCTTGTTTCTGGGCAGAGTGTGATGCCTTATCAAGTTGTTACCTACAGAATGAATTGACCGGCACTGAGACTAATGAACGGAATTAATCTTAACCTAACGCAAAGATAAAAAACACTAGTGCTATTTCAACATTATCCAAAAAAAAATCAAATAACCAGCAAGAAAAAAAAGGATATTGATATTCTGTCTATTTCTTCATTTCTTTATTTAATTTTATTTCTTTATTTCTTTATTTCTTTATTTTTTGTTTTATTTTCACAACTTTAAGGAAGAATTAAATGTTTTCTTGGTTTTTCTCAACAAACAACGAGCCAAAATGAAAATAGCATTGCATCACGATATATCCTGTTCATTATTACTTTTCAAACCATATCTTTGCATCAGCCTAAATGTTTCTGGTTTCCTTTCCTCTTGTGCATCTGTTTCCTTCTTTCCCTCTCCTCTCAGCTAACAGAGGTCGTCTTGCATAGGCTGGGTCAGGTTCCTTGGGTGTGTGGGTTGTAACTCTGTCTCCTCACAGAAAGAAGAGGCACAGTGGGCAAGACTGGGAAGGCAGACAGAAGAGGAGGATGGACTGGGTGAGTAACAGCAGTACTAGTAGAAGTAGTAGTAGTGATAGTTTGATCATAGTAGAGATAGCAGTAAAATATCTAGTTGTGTTATTAGTAGTAGTAGTAGTAATAGTAGAAGTAATACCAGTAGTAGAGGTAGCTTGGTCAAAGTAGTAATGGTAATAATAGTGATAGCAGGATGTTATTTAACTGTATAAAAGAAAGATTAAATCCATATGTAAAACTTAATGGCAGGACCAGTAGCAGCAGCAGTAGTAGTATTAGGAACCATAACAATTCACTATATAAAACAAAAAGCACCAAAGTAATATAGCATCAACAACAACAGTAACAGTAGCAGTAGTAGTAGTAGTAATAGTAGCAGCATTAGTAGTAGCAGTAACAACACTAACTCCACCACTTTACCAACAGGACGACCAGTACTATGGGTCTGGCTGCGGCATCCTACCCACCCCCCAGATGCCCCCACGCTAACTGCCCCGGCGCAACCCTAACATTGGCCCTGCACACTCCTGGGGTGTGGTTGGGGGGTTTGTACTGGGGCGGCCAGGGCGGGGGCTGGGTGGAGCAACAGGGCCGGGGCACAAGATGAAGAAAACGTTGCCGGCTAAGAAGAAAATAGGAGCTAAGGAGGTTAAGACAAGTGGTGGTGGTGGTGGTGGTGCTGGTGGTGGTATGAAACTGAGAATAAGAATGCATCATCAGTCTGATGATATTTGGAATATCAATTATTTAACTTCTGCAACACCTGAGGACAAGACAGAAGCCAGGCAGGAGGGTCATAGGATGCCAGTTGGATGTGGTGAAGGATGTTTTTTGTCTGGGAAGGATAATGAGGAAGTGAAATTGAGTTGCTAATCTGTAGATAAAATGATAAAAGATGAATAAGTGAAATGAAAAAAAAAAAAAATGTGGTGTTTTGGAATGTATAGAACAGTGGGGCTTAGTGTGTGTGTGTGTGTGTGTGCTGGGGGGATGTATCTTTGTTAATTAGAAAGAATATAAGAGATGAATATAATGGTGGGATATATAGCAATTTTTTTTAGTTCAGAAGAAATAAGTTTGGTTTGAGTTTATATATGAATGAGAAAAAGGCTAAAAGAGAGAGAGAGAGAGAGATTTATAATGAACTGGAATGTAAAGCAGTACAAAGCTGTAAAAGAAAGGGATTGATGTTTAGTTTAGATTAATTTGTGTAAAGTAGAGTAAAAAAATGATGTGTTTTGAGTTGATGTATCAGTGTAACCTAGAAAATGGAGGAGAAATTATTGTTTCTTTAAATTTTTTGTCATTGTAAACTAGAAAATATAAATAGTTTTTTTTCATTCTATAGATCATTATAAAATTGAAAAATAATATAGCAGTGGTGTTTATATATATATATATATATATATATATATATATATATATATATATATATATATATATATATATATATATATATATATATATATATATATATATATATATATATATATATATATATATATATATATATATATATATATATATATATATATATATATATATATATATATATATATATATATATATATATATATATATATATATATATTATTTTATGCCATTGTAAACTAAAAAAAATATAGAAGTAATGTGTTAGATTTTTTGGTTTGGTACATTAATTTCACGGTTAATCAGTTTATACTTCCTGTTGTCACCCTTGTCCTGTTCAGGGTGTGAGTGGGCCAAGACCTGCTACAACTCTTCTGCTTGTATGGCAAAAGAAAGTGGCAGTTTTTACTCTTGATTTCCACCCCAAGATATTAGTCGCTGTATTTGTTGAGGATTTCCACCCCAAAAAGTTAAAAATATTAGTCGCTGTATTTGTTGAGGTTCATGTGTGTGTGTGTGTGTGTGTGTGTGTGTGTGTGTGTGTGTGTGTGTGTGTGTGTGAGGGATTTGTACTTCATTCAAGCATCTTTTATTTTCACTACTGTTGATATCTTGTTCACTACTGGAAGATTAGTACTAAGATGTGATTCTTGTTATTTTTAAGGATATTATTGCAATGGTTTTTGTATGATTGCATCTCATTCCTGTTGTACTTTAGAGAGAGAGAGAGAGAGAGAGAGAGAGAGAGAGAACAGGCCCCATTGCTCAAACTAATGATAAAAAAAAACAACCATTCCAAAAAGTATAGATATATTAGTTTTGTGAGTAGAATTTGCCAGAAAGGAAATTTGAAATACATGAGTGTGTGGGAGAGGCAAAGGATATGTAGGGCGGCAGATTGGTGTGTGAAGGATGTGTAGGAGAGGCTGAGGATATCCTGTACACTGTGTGAGGATGGTTAAGGATGATTTGGAAGGAAGGTAGTGTGTGAAGGATGCATTAGGTAGGATGTGTAGGAGTGGGTACAATGTGTTAAGAATGATATGTATGTTACAGGAGATAAGGATGTGTATTTTCACCACAAGTATGTGTACAGATTGGTGTTAACACAGTAGGAAGCTTTGATTAAGCTGGACCATCATTCCATGTGTTGTCTTAAGAAATGTATGCAAACTGACTGGAAACTCTCTCTCCTTCAGTGTTCATTAGTGTATTTATCAGCTTTTGGGGTCAAGATGTCACTGTTTATTTATTTATTTATTTTTTATTGTTATTTTGTTTGTCATTTTTTTTTCTTTGTGTTGGACAGTTTACGAGTCAGTTCCAGTTTTTGTGACAGTGGATGTGGTTTCTTTCTGTGATGCTTGTCCTTGCCATGCCTTCCTTCCCAGTGACTACCATGTGTAGGCCTGATGGCTCCTTGCAGCTTCCCTTTTGTACATCCTTATTTTACTCCACACTCGGCTTCTCCGTGTGTTGACTGTTTTTCTTTTTTGTGTCTTCCTCCATATATAAATAACACACACATTCACACACACACACACTCCACGTATTCTCAGATATTCAGCATTCATTCTTATCTTGCCTTTCTTCACACACTCACAGCATCTCCAGGTCTTCACACTCAGCATTCCCCCTCATCCTTCACTCCACACAGCCTGCCCCCTCATCCTTCAGTCAGCTTCTTCCCTCATCTTTCACTCAGCTTCCCTCCTCATCTCTCAGTCCACACAGCCTGCCCCCTCATCCTTCACTCCACACAGCCTGCCTCCTTATCCCTCAGTCAGCCTCTTCCCTCATCTTTCACTCAGCTTCCCTCCTCATCTCTCACTCCACACAGCCTGCCCCCTCATCCTTCACTCCTCCACACAGCATCCCTCATCTCTCACACCATCCAAGCCTTACACATCCACACCTACATCTACATCTCACACCTGCAGCATTCCTGGAATCACATCAGTGCCCCCAGGTGACAGGTGAGTTCTGTTTTGAGAGATTAAATGACTTTTCTAATTCTATCCTCCATTCTGTTTTTCGTCACCACCACCATCACCACCATCACCAATATTTAGGACCTAAATATGCTAATTATACTGTTTGTCATGCGTATTTTTAATTGTGGAGTAGGGAAGTGGAAGAATAATTGATTTAATATTAAGAGCTAAAGTAAGAATGTAAGAAAAATAAGGGCTGGTGCAAGAAACTAATAGGCCTGCTCGCGGTGGTCCATATTTCAAACATGCCTGCGTATTTCTACCTATCATCCCTGTCCATAAATTCGTATAATCTCTTAAAACTACCTAATGACTCGGCGCTAACAACCTGGTTTGTTTATCTCTACCGTGTGGATGAATATTTTCTTTAACTACCTCGTTGTATTAAACTGCTTGTAATGGTTGACGTATTCTGGTCTGCATCCTTCATTTGTATCTTGTTTGTATTCTTGTATTCTTAAGCACTTCATCTCAAAATAATGGCAAAGATAGTTAGTCTTTGCCATGCTGATAAAATATTTCCTCTAACTACCTCGTTAAATGAATCTGCTTGTAATTGTTGATGTATTCTGGTTTGTGTTCTCCATTTGTATCTTGTTCGTATTGTTAAGCTCTTTGTTCTTTCACCAGGACTGTTAACAAATGCCACAGAGGTGATTGGTCAGGTTCTCATGGGTGTTCTCATTAATGACGCAGGATCCTCACCAAACCATCACTGAGTCATGATAGTGCCATTATCACTTCGTTGACTTTCACTACAGGCTGTAAAACTATCACCCAAGGAAACACACTTGTAAATCCTTAACAGTTTGTACTATACCCTGCTAAAACATTCGTAAAAGCACGATAACTTCCAGTAAATCAAAGGAAATTGTCACTAAACCATGAAAATACCCTTGCAAAACTCGTCACCTCACTAATTATAATTTCAATCACTAAAGCCACGAAAACATCCTTGGAAAACCAAATAACTTTAGCTCGGGTTTGTTAAAAGTAGTAGAGGTATTTTCTTTTCTTCCCTTTTGTTGCCTCAGCCCGGTGTCCCTCTGATATGAAAAAAAAAAAAAAAAAACATTGAAGCGTTCGAGATAGCGAGAAAGTTCCGAAGCTTCAGCAGACGTGAACTAACGCCTGACTCTAGCCTCGTCGCTTTCTCTACCTCCGTCCGCCGCCCAGGTAAGGTCAGTGTTGTTTTGTGATTATTCTGTTTGTTAGTGGATAATGGTGTGTTCTTGGTGGCGGTGGTTGTGTTGTGTTGTGGGGGGCTTGAAGTATCTGCAAGAGCTGGGTGGGGGCGAGGGAAGGTGAAAATGAAAGTATAATGAATCCAGCTTTATTGGTGCTCCGTGTTTGATGTTCCTGTCCCTCATTTGTCACGTTGACAGTCGACAGGTGCGTGACAATCTCCTAGCGTCATACTGTAACGCTCTGCTGATTCAGGACATGTCAGGTCTCTCCAGGGTTGAGGTGGCAGCAGCGGGAACATGAACACCCAACACTGAGTACAAAGTTATCCTGTGTTCAGTGTAATTACCTTCAGATCATTCACTTTCCCTCGCCCTCCCTGCCCTGCTCCTCAGTGACAGATCATTCACTTTCCCTCGCCCTCCCTGCCCTGCTCCTCAGTGACATGACACTCCCACGACACACGGAGCCACTACCAGGTGACCTGTAATCTTTTAATGAGGTGTAATATTTTAATGGTGTAATCTTTTAACTTGTAACGGCTCGTTTATTGTTATGAGCATTTGGAGTTATAGAAAGTTCAATATTGAGGTGTTTGTATTGGTCCTTGTGTAATTGATTGGTATTCAGGCGTCTTGCATTTTCATTTTGGATTTTTGTACAAATGTGTCGAGTAACGATCTAGTTTGTTTGCGTCGCTTAATTGAAATCTTTACTGTCTGTACTCATTGATTTCTTTACTAATTGATTGTGCTAAGAGTATTTACTATTAGGTCATCCCAGCCACGTGCCGCCGCCTCGCTCCGCTGCTTCACAAGGCGCTCCACGCGTGCCACAGCCAGCCGGCGCTCCCTATTGGCGGCCTGAAGACCCACGCACCCCAGCAACAAGGTGAAGGCTGTGCTCTGGCAGGTCGCTCCAGCTTGCCATCATAGGTGCTAGCCTGCCCTGAGCGCCCTCCTCTCTGCCTGTGACGCGCCGGGGGTGTCTGGCTGGGTGAGTGGCTCAATTCAAATAGATTGTTTCAATTGAACGTTCTCGGTTAAGAACTTTTTTAAATCGTTTAATTCTGATGTTTGGTTATCAAATAGTAAAAATTCGTCTTTTTCAATTCGTTTGTTTCCAGTTCAAATTCGCTTCGTCTGTCCTGCACAGATGAGTGGTGACGCTGCAGTGACCTCGCAGACTGGCGGCGGCCCTCCCCTGCAATACGTCCCCTGCATTGCTGTAACAAAGCAGCCGCCGGTTAATGATCGAGAGGCTCCCAAATATATATATTTTTAGTTTTTTTTAATTTTTTTTTTGTTTTTATTATGTTTTTAATAAAACTTTATCACTAAGTTTGCCCATATCTGAAAATGGTCGTGGTGTTTCTCCGGAGAGTCTTCCAGGAAAAGGTAACGAACATTATTGCATTTTATATATATATGCATAAAGATAATTGCATAATATATCTTTAATTTCATATAATTCTAGCCTCCTATCTACATAATGTACAGGCTCTCTATGCAGGGTAAGAGGAACTAAGGGGGACGGGGATGGACGCGAAAACCAAGATGCCTTGATGTTGATGGGTTTATCGCAGGCGATGAGGAGAAGCAGAGGCAGCAGCAGGGCGGGGGCGAGGCCAGCTCCGGCAACACCGCCCTTGAGATCCCACAGGGTGTTGGCTGCAAAAGAAAAAAAAACCTGATAAACCTCTGCAAAGGGATTGGGGATATGCTCTGCAAAGGAACATTTGAGATGCCAAAAGGAAACCTCTGCAAAGGGATTGGGGATGTGCTCTGCAAAGGAACATTTGAGATGCCTAAAGGAAACAAACGCTGAGCAAACAGCCTAAAGTTTACTCTGAACCAAATACCACCCATATCCCCTGCCACCACCCTCCTATTTTCCCTCCCCTTTCATTTCCTTTTTCCTTTTTCTCCTTCCCTTCCATTTTCTTGCCCTTCCTCCCCCCAACTGCCATACTATCCTCCCCTCCCCTTTCCAGTGCTCTCATCTACCCTTACACCTTATACTCCTCTCCCTTTCCATCCCCAAGACTCACTCTTATTCTCCTCCAGCAGTGTCTCCTCCTCCAGGCTCCCGCAGGTCCTGTAGGGCAGCTTCTTGGGGCGGTCCGGGTCAGGGTACACGCCCCTGATGGTAATGGTGGGGCGGTCCAAATTGCGGCCAGCCAGCACGCGGGATAAGTCCAGCTCAAGACGACCTGCGCTGGGGCCTGCGTCAGGAGAGGAGAGGGGTGAGGGGAAGGTGTGTGTGAGAGGGTATGGGAGGAAGGAAAAGGAGTAAACTAAATTAAAGGAAACTTTATTAATGTGATGCAATGATGAGGTGAAAGGAGGAGGTGAAAGGAGGAGAGAAGTTGATGAGATGATGAGAGGAAGAGATGGAATGAGGGGAGACTGAGAATAGCGACACAAATGAGGACTCAGCGTGACCGATGAGATGAAACAAGGAGAGGGACAAAAGAGGAAAGACTTAAATATCACTGATAAGGAGAGGTAAGAAAGGGAGAAAAAAAATAGGCGAAAGGAGGTGACTGGATGAGAAATGAAACAAACGATAGACGAAGGGAGAGAAAGAAATGAGAAACCTGAAAAAAGGAAAAGAAAAAAAATAGTCGAAAGGGCTGAAATGAGAAACAAATGAATGAGGGAAAGTAAAATATAAAAGAATGAATTATCGGAATATAAAAAAAAAGGAATATTAAAAGAAAAAGGAATATTGAAAGAAGATAATCAAAGAAAATTGACCAACAAACGAATTGAAGGACTGACTAAAGGAAACAAAAATCTCTTATTCCCTCCCTCCACTACCCCACCCACTCACCCATGAAGTGCACCACGAAGGTCACGCACTACTGGTCACTGGACAAGGTCACCGTCTGGAGATCAGCTGCTTGGGCGTCCATAACACCTCGCGCATGCCCATCATGAAGGTAGGCCTGGAGGAGGAGGAGGAGGAGGAAAAGGTAAATGAAAGGGAATAAGGTGGAAGAGGAAGAAGGTGAAGAAAGGAGGGAGAAAAATATGGGAGATGAGAAAAGGTGACATTTTTTATTTATTTATCTATCTATCCATCTATTTATCTATACATCTATCTATCTGTGTCTACCACCTTACCTAGCTAACATCAGTATTGCTGTAACTCACTCTCTCTCTCTCTCCCTTTCACTTTTTTCCTCATTTCCATCCCTCTCTATCCTTCCCACCCACCCACACCCATCCACCCCCTCTTTCACTCCCCCATCCACCCTTCACCATTCCCCTACTCCCTCACTCACACAGAAAATTTGGGCGCCTTTCTGATAATGACCCACTTAATTATGTCATCGTCTGGTTCAATATTGGCGCAGGCGAACCGCTCCACTCCCGCGTTCTCCGTGTGGATGATCATGGCCCGGTTCATGATGCTGTGTGGAGGAGAGAGAGGGGTGAGTGAGGCTGGTGGAGTGGTGATGGGGAAGGGAAGGGAGTGGAAGGGTGGATGGAGAGAGAGATGGAAGAAAAGGAGTGAAAAAGAATATAAGAAAAACAAAAGGGAAGAAGGAAAGAAAGAGACAGGGAAAAACCAGAAAAGAGAAGAAAATAAAAGAAGTGAGAAAGAAAGAACGAAAGAAAGGAAACAGAGAAAGAAAGAGGAAAAAAATAAAAATCAAGAAAGAAAGGGGGAACGAACCAAAGAAAAGATAAAAGAAGTGAAAGAAAAATAGAAGAGAAAACACAAAAAGAGAATGACAAAACATATAGACAAATATTACTTACACACACGCACACCCCAAACACACCCCCTTCCTTACACACACACACACACACACACACACACCCACCCAGGGGCAGATTGCGATCCACAAACACAAATCTCTTCTCTCTAATGTCGATGGTACCAATAAGGCCAGACAGGTCCCCAACATCGCAACGCAGGGGGACTTCGGGGCCACACTCTCTCTCGTAGTAATCCCGCTGTGGGGAGAGACAGGGGTGAGTGAGTGGTTGGTGAGGTGGGTGGGTGGGTCAGTGGGTGGGTATGCAAAGGGATACAAGGGAAAGCAGAGCAGAACAGAGCGTTTGGTTTCTGTAAGGGTGTTTGGTATCTAATTTGTTACTGACTACAGGGATGAGGGGCTGGAAAGAGGATGGGGAAGAAAGGAAAGGGAGTAAAAAGTAAAAAGAAATGAGGGAGAAAAGAATAAAGGAAAAGAGAAATGGAAAGAAAATGAGCCAAAAAAAATGAAAGATGAAGTGGAAACAAAACAAAGAAAGGAAAAAAATGAAAGAAAATAGAAAAAAGAGAACAAAGACCGACAAAATAAGCAAGAAAAGAAAGAAAATAAACAAACAAACAAGGAAGCAAGCAAGAAGGAAGGACAAACAAACAGACAGACAGAGACAAACAAAACCCTTCTCCCACCCCTTCCATCTTCTCCTCCATATCTCCCTCCCCTCCCTCTCTCTCCCTTCCCCCAGATAACATTCACGTCATTGGGGAAGGCCAGGTGAATGAAGTATGGATTCCACGTGTAACCCGCCGCTACACACCTGGACTGGAAGAATTTCACACCTGCGTCCACACCTACAGGGTTTACGTACACGGACCAATTGTGCCGCCGCGTCTAGACACGTACACAGACTCAATGCGTGCATGATTGTCTCGTCAAAACCGCTGGGTAGAGAAGGTCGAACGTTGCATTCAACTTATTTTACTAATACAACTTATTTTACTAAGTCGATCCAACCTGAGAACAATTACCTAACTAACACAACATCACAGAGCATAACACCACAAATTCAAAGTATCCAAACTCATACAATGCTAAATGTTCAGCCATCAAACTAGAAAGTTCACAAAAATTATCTAACCTAAACAAATATTCACTTACAATATTGACCAAGCAGCGGTAAATAGCCCACAGTCCTGGGCACATCACACAGGCATGGTACACAGCTTCCCCGCAAGCTCAGCGCCTGGCACAACGTGTTAACACACACACACACACACACACACACACACAGTTGCGAACAACAATCAAACAAATTTTCACGGAACGGCTGGAGCAATACCAAACACGTATCCGCATCTGCCGTATGGAACAAAACAATACAACCTACAAATCACGTGTCTGTATTGCACCTGTACACAAAGCTCCACTTTACATGACATACCAAGGAACAGCAGGGAACCAGCATGGGCCATGTCACACGGCCGCCACACCACACTCACCCTGGCGGAAGCAGCCACCACAGACAACTGACCTGCGTGGCGGCTGCTGGGTGCTGGCTGCTGGCGCCGGGGTGAAGTAAGAAACAAACAAAACGCAACATGCGCAATGCAAACAGTAATATTAACAAAAAGTAATCAAAAGTAAGTAACAATAATACACAAACTAAATTTCGTGATACTTTCACGAAACAATGATCAAACACGTACACACACATACGTACACATAAACGTACGTATTTTGTTTCATTGGAATAAGAAAATAAAATAAATATCTGGATAAATGGATAATATGAAGGATAACAAACACTGAATGAAAGTACAAGGAAATAACAAAAAAAAAAAAGAAAAAAAAATGCGATTATAAGAAAGTGTAAACATGAACGTAAATTTGAGGTGATAGAGAGGGAAGTGAATTGTGAAAGGCGACATGAATAAGGTGACCAAGTTCAATAAAGGAGGTAACAAGAGAGATAACACAAAATTAAAGAAGAGATAAATAACAAAAAAAGAAGAGGAAAAAATGGTTAAAATAGAAACAAAACAGAACAAAATATAATCGAAAAATAACAAAGACATCCCCCTTAAAAAAAGAAAGAAAGAGGGTAAAAAAATTATCAAAGCACAGAAAAAAAAAGAGAAAAAAAGAAAGAAAGAAACTCGTGAAAACAAGCAAGGCGTTCCACTCACCACGTTTCTGTTGTTCCTGCCGGGGTGTTTCAAGTTCACCTCGACGAAAGTCTACCCGAAAGAACCGTCCACGTACACCAACTGACGCTGTGTGTGTGTGTGTGTGTGTGTGGAAGGTGAAGGGATGCCTTGTTATTATTGCCATTGTTCTTTATATCGTTGTTGCTGTTGTTACTTCTGCTACTGCTACTACTACAATAATAATAATAATAATAATAATAATAATAATAATAATAATAATAATAATAATTCTCTCTCTCTCTCTCTCTCTCTCTCTCTCTCTCTCTCTCTCTCTCTCTCTCTCTCGTTTTATCTCCTCTTTTCGTCTTCCTTCTTCTCTTTCTACTACTACTACTACTACTACTACTACTACTACTACTACTACTACTACTACTACTACTACCACCACCACCACTACACAAATACAACTGTAAGTACTGCTTAATACCACCACCATCACCACCACTATTACCACTACTAATACTACTGCTGCTGCTGCTGCTGCTGCTGCTGCTGCTGCTGCTGGCACCTCTCTGCTAATAGTGCTAATACCACAACCACTTTCCCTCTCTCCTATTGCCACAGATTTCAGAGCGCTAGGCAGGCATTCCGACTCTCTCTCTCTCTCTCTCTCTCTCTCTCTCTCTCTCTCTCTCTCTCTCTCTCTCTCTCTCTCCGCTTCATCTCCATAGAAATCACCGTTAAGTGCGAACATAAAGATTTGGGGAATTAAAATACAATTAAGTAAGACTCGGGAATCTCCTTATATTAACTCTTCACTTAATCCCCAAATGAGAAAGAGAGAGAGAGAGAGAGAGAGAGAGAGAGAGAGAGAGAGAGAGAGAGAGAGAGAGAGAGAGATTAGACAGATTAGCAAACAAATTAACTTATATGCAGACAAACAGACAGACAGACAGTCAGACAGTCAGACAGACAGACAGGCAGGCAGGCAGACAGACAGACAGACAGACAGACAGACAGACAGACAGACAGGCAGACAGACAGGCAGACAAAGGACAGGTGATGAACAGGAAGGAAAAAAATAGAAAGGAAGAAACAATTAAGAGAACAAGAAGAGAAGACATATAAAAAAAACAAAAAAAAAAAACAGACAAGCAAAGGAAAAACCTAAGAGATATATACACACCGAATGACAGACACAACCAGACAGACAGACAGATTAACACTTGCTGCATAAATGAATAACACACCACAAAATAAACCAAATAAAGAAGGTAAACTATCGCACTTCAGGATGGAAATTAAAGAAAAACTCTCTCTCTCTCTCTCTCTCTCTCTCTCTCTCTCTCTCTCTCTCTCTCTCTCTCTCTCTCTCTCTCTCTCTCTCTCTCTCTCTCTTTCTCTCCTTTTTTGTACACCAACAAATACATAGTTAAAGAGAATGTTACAAAATATTTTTACATATAATGTATCACTTAACAAGCTAAAGGGAACATTTTTAGTGTTTCCTCTCTAAAAGCCTAACTCTAAATGTTACTAACAATTGTTACTGTGGTGCTTATGGCAACCAGACGTTCACACATTCCTTGAATTGCTGCAGATTCATTTTACTGAAGTCTATCTGTGCAGCAATTAAGGTGTTCCATAGTTCACTATAATGATGGACGTACTGGCGTTGATGGTGCCAAGTACGGCAGCGACACTGAAATAATTCAGCAGCCATTAAAGTGACAGCCCGGGTGGTCACTTGTGCCCGCCGCAGGGGCTGGCGGAGAGCTTGGAGATGCGGGATTCGCTGTTGCTGTATTTTGTACATCACAGCGAGGCCCGCTACGTCCCTGCGATGTTGAAAGGAGTGGAGCTTTGGCTTATTTCTGGCCCCACTGTCCTTTATGAGCCTCACTGTTCGAGCCTGTACCCTGTCCAGGAGGGAAAGATGCCTGCTCGCCGCTCCTCCCCAAGCAAGGCACGACTACTCCAGGGAGGAACGAGCTTGAGCCTTGTACAAGATCTCCAGGCCTTTGTCGTCAAGGAGCCACGACATCCTTCTGAGTGACGCCAGCTTACCCGAGGCCTCCCTGGCTAGACGCTCTATGTGGTGCCTGAAGGTCAGCGCGGAGTCATATGTGACCCCAGTACATCCATCTCGTCTTGTCTTGTTGCCTTGGACATATCAAAAAGCTTTTCATAGAGTCTGGCACAAAGCTTTGATTTCCAAACTACCCTCCTACGGTTTCTATCCTTCTCTCTGTAACTTCATCTCAAGTTTCCTTTCTGACCGTTCTATTGCTGCTGTGGTAGATGGTCACTGTTCTTCTCCTAAATCTATTAACAGTGGTGTTCCTCAGGGTTCTGTCCTGTCACCCACTCTCTTCTTATTATTCATTAATGATCTTCTAAACCAAACCTCTTGTCCTATCCACTCCTACGCTGATGATACCACTCTGCACTTTTCCACGTCTTTTCATAGACGTCCAACCCTTCAGGAGGTAAACACATCACGCAGGGAAGCCACAGAATGCCTGACTTCTGATCTTTCTAAAATTTCTGATTGGGGCAGAGCAAACTTAGTATTGTTCAATGCCTCAAAAACTCAATTCCTCCATCTATCAACTCGACACAACCTTCCAGACAACTATCCCCTCTTCTTCAATGACACTCAACTGTCCCCCTCTTCTACACTGAACATCCTCGGTCTGTCCTTTACTTATAATCTGAACTGGAAACTTGACATCTCATCTCTAGCTAAAACAGCTTCTATGAAGTTAGGTGTTCTGAGACGTCTCCGCCAGTTTTTCTCATCCCCCCAGCTGCTAACTCTGTACAAGGGCCTTATCCGTCCATTTATGGAGTATGCTTCACATGTCTGGGGGGGTTCCACTCATACTGCTCTTCTAGACAGGGTGAAATCAAAAGCTTTTCGTCTCATCAACTCCTCTCCTCTAACTGACTGTCTTCAGCCTCTCTCTCACCGCCGCAATGTTGCATATCTAGCTGTCTTCTACCGCAATTTTCATGCTAACTGCTCTTCTGATCTTGCTAACTGCATGCCTCCCCTCCTTCCGCGGCCTCACTGCACAAGACTTTCTACTTTCTCTCACCCCTATTCTGTCCACCTCTCTAACGCAAGAGTTAACCAGTATTCTCAATCATTCATCCCTTTCTCTGGTAAACTGTGGAACTCCCTGCCTGCTTCTGTATTTCCACCTTCCTATGACTTAAATTCCTTCAAGAGGGAGGTTTCAAGACACTTATCCACCAATTTTTGACCACTGCTTTGACCCTTTTATGGGACTGGCATTTCAGTGGGCATTTTTTTTTATTAGATTTTTGTTGCCCTTGGCAAGTGTCCTTCCTACATAAAAAAAAAAAAAAAGATGGTTCAGCTAACTATAGACTTGCTCAACTACTTATGTAGGCCTGTGTATATTGACAGGTCACAAAACCTGTAGGCCTATGTATATTGACAGGTCACAAACACACACATTGATATCATTCAAATTACATAAATACCTTTGCCAAAAAATACATCTCTCTCTCTCTCTCTCTCTCTCTCTCTCTCTCTCTCTCTCTCTCTCTCTCTCTCTCTCTCTCTCTCTCTCTCTCTCTCTCTCTCTCTGCCTATCTCTCTAGTGCCAGGTTCATGTCAAAGGTCATCATGGTGCCAGTGTCAACGAAGAAAAGATAAATCATGTTGGCTCGGTTGAGGTTAGGTCAGGTCAGGTCAGCCAGCCAGCCGTCCAATCACAATCCACAAAGCTCTGGGCCAATGGAAGGGCTGATGGTGATCCCCTGTTGACCAATAGGATGGCTTGGTTTTTGCTTGGTTGAGGAGAGAGAGAGAGAGAGAGAGAGAGAGAGAGAGAGAGAGAGAGAGAGAGAGAGAGAGAGAGAGAGAGAGAGAGAGAGAGAGAGAGAGAGAGAGAGAGAGAGAGAGAGAGGTTAGGTTAGGTTGCTTTAGATTTCGTTGCATTAGGTTAGGTTAGGTCAGGTGAGGTTAGGTTAGGGGTGGGTCAGGCTAGGTCGACGCATCACCTGTGGTACAAATGCATCAAAAACACCTTTGGTCATTTTCTTATAGTTATCCTGCTAAATTTGCAGCTACAACCAACACTGCCATCCCCTTTACTTCTTGCACCATACCCTAACCTAACCTAAACTGATCTAACCTAACTCTAACCTAACCTAACCTGACTTAAGCTAACCTAACCTCACCTAACCAAAGCTAACCTAACTCTAACCTAACCTGATCTAACCTAACCTAACCTAAGCTAACCTAACCTCACCCAACCAAGGTTAACCTAACCTAACCTGACCAGAGCTAACCTGACCTCACTTAGCCAAAGCTACCCTAAGCTACCTAACTCAAGCCACTAGCTGCATCAGACAACAACAAGAGGTGCCCCTGTCTTGGCAAGCTTCCCACTGCTGCAGCGCCTGTCACACTGGAGCCGTCAAGGAGAAAGCACACAACACTTGATAAGGCTGACGAAACAAACAACAAGAGGAGGAGGAGGAGGAGGAGGAGGAGGAGGAGGAGGAGGAGGAGATAATTATACGGAAAAAGAGACCAAGGAGAGAGAGAGAGAGAGAGAGAGAGAGAGAGAGAGAGAGAGAGAGAGAGAGAGAGAGAGAGAGAGAGAGAGAGAGAGAGAGAATTACGGTCATTTCGCCCACATGTCAATTCGCCTACATGTCAATTCGCCCACAGGTCAATTGTCCCACATATAAGAGTCAATTTGCCCACATATATTTAAAAAAAATAATAATAATTATTAAAAAAATCTACATACATGTAAGATTAAGAAAGTGGTGACAAAGAATTAAAAGAAACTTTGTAACTGATTCAGAAATCAGTTACAAAGAATTAAAAATAAACTTTTATCAAAAGACAGTTAAATAAATGTAATATTCAGAAAGTAATGACCAAAAAGTAGTTACAAAAAAAAAAAAAAAAAAATTTGATTAAAAGACAGTTACATACATATAATATTCAAATAGTGACAAAGAATTAGAAACTTTTATTAAAATATAGATTCAGCTGCGCACTGGGCCATTCAGGTGAGCACACGCTTTCAGCAACTGATATGCCGATCGCTCACCCCTCACGTGTTCCTCCCAAAGAGTAAATATTTGACCCTGTAAGTTTCTGTATTTTTTCCGTTGTATCCTTCGTAGCTTTTTTTCAGATACTAGCCTTATGTAGATAGATGTCAATTTAGCCTCTTTGTGGAGAAGGCTTACGAGGAGGTGAAACTGGAGGTTACATCTACCTGCAGCACTTTTGTTTAGTCGATTGTGCCAGCCTTCAATGTCACTATTGGTGCGGATAGACTGATTGAAAATACTCCAGCTAGAAGTTGGCCATAAGGAGTTGTGGATCCATGTTCTTATAGTCTGTAACTGGGCTGTGGTAGCTTGACGTGAGAGCCATTCAAACACGGGACCTATATCTGCCTCAGGCAGAAATGGAAGGACCATCACTTTCCGTAAGTGTTTGTACGTCCCGTCATCATGTGTGTATGCATGCTGGAGACCAACCTCTTGAACCTACATAAGTATTTCAAAACAAAGAAATTAGACATTGTATTGTACAAAAGAAAAAAAAATCTGGTCATATTATGGTGATCCAATTTGTTTTAAAACTACTATTCGACAGGTACTATATATAAGAAATCTGTAGGCAATTAGCTAAATTGACTAACCTTTCTCCATACAGCTTGCGTCCAATGGTATACGCATCCCTTGACCTTGGCATTAGGCAAAACCTCAGGCAAGACTTTCCACATTGCTTTCTCATAGTCGATTGTTATGTGCTGAACAGAAGGCTCATTTGGTAAACTAGTTAAAACTTCATGGAAAACTTTTCTGTAGTCACTCTTTTTTCTCCCAGACATAATGACAAATAGTAAGGGGACTTGTTTTGCATGGTCGTCTGGCCTCACAAAAGCGTTGACTGTCATCAGTTGTGTAAAAGGGTGCCTGCATAGCTTGAACGTGCTATCAATGTACCATGACTTTGCCCTCATTAGATGTGCTATTTGTTCTGTTGTTGCGAAGATAAAATGGCGGCGTTCACGAACTGATACGTCACCTATAAGATCGTCAGGAATGTGATTTACTTCTAGCTCAAAATTCAGGTTTTTGGGCTCTGTCGGTCTTAAAATTTGTCTTTGTTTGCTGTTCTTGCCAAATGCTCTGGCTTAGGCAGACTAGGGCATGGTGCATTTCCTATCTCTTTTAGCAACACATCAACCACTATAGCAGTCGCTGGTTTAAACAGATCTTGTGCTGCCAGTTTCTTTACTTGTAATGTTACTTTAGTGACGATATCAGAGCCAGTTGGTGGTGAATGGTTGTGCAACACGTTGTTCTTTACATATTTTCCACTTCTCTGCGTTACTAGTGCCTTGCATGGGCTACTTTTAGGGCGATTAGTACACTGCCAGTAAGTTACATTCGATCGCTGCATTTTTTTGTTGTAAGTGTACCCGTGACTGTCAACGAGCTTATCTCTACCACGCTGTGTGCCCTTTTCAAAGAGCTGGAATGTAACTTCACTTTCTGGCTGCAGTTCAGTATCTTGTTTGGCTGGGTCGTCAAGTGAATCCTCTACTTCCATTGGCAAATCAGGTGGGTCATCAACTGAAGACTCTTGTTCAACTGCAGGGATGTATGGTTCGTGTTCCATGGCAGGGGTGGCTGGGTCGTCCACTGGATGGGAGGTTGGTTCGTCAGTGAAGGTGCAAGTATTACAATTCCAGTCAATGGAAATACCGGATTTCACAGCTGCCCAGTAATCAGCACGAGATATGCCAGTATTGCATTTCCTGTGTTGTCACCTCCCACACATGTCGCACTGCAGACCTTCTTGCCTTGCCCTTACAGGTACGAGGCACTGAATGCACTCGTCTGTGCAGTCTACCATCTTGCCAGGAACTGTTTTATTCTATGGTCAATTAGTAATTACAAAACATAGGAAATGAACCACCAAACAACACACACTTACACACACACACACACACACACACACACACACACACACACACACACACACACACACACACACACTTCCATAGGCTTTGTGAATAGTTTCATATGAATTAAGTATATTTTCACTCCTTGACTACCTTACTAAAAAAACGTTTATTATTATTATTATTATTATTATTATTATTATTATTATTATTATACACACACGCACACACACTTGATTCCTTATCTTCCACCTCCTCCCTCCCTCCCTCTCACCCCCCTCTCTTCTTCCTCCCTGCCAGCTTATATCCCACACCATCCCTCCTCCCTCCCTCTTCTCTCCCTACCTTCCTTCCCTCCTACCTCTCTTCATCTTGGCCCTTCCCTCCTCCCTCCCTGCTATCTCTCTCTTTTCTCCTTTCCTCCCCCCTCCCTGCTGCCCGCCCCACACACACTTCCCGGTAATTCAGTGGTTAGAGCGCTGGCTTCACAAGCCACAGAACTGGGGTTCGATTCCCCGGTTGGGTGGAGATAATTTGAGTGTTTCTCCTTTCAAGTGTAGCCATGAGATAGTTATAATTGTTAGAGTATATTTCTTTGCCATATTTGTAACGCTATGATTGTGCATTGTTGAATTGTTTAACCCAGCTATCTTTAACGCAATTAATTTGTTGTATATGTACATTTTTAGGGTTTACGATTTTGTGATGGAATGTGTTTTTTCCAGTTCACGCTAATCATTAAAAAGAGTGACAGCAGTCGGGACTTTGTGTCATATACCCTAGGAAGACAGCCACAGTAGAGATCAGTGGTGTGTATTTTACTTAGTTGCATTTACCTATAGCTGTGACATACTAGATATGAGCTATTATCGTAATATCCTGCCTTCGGTATATCCTAGTACTATCTGCAAAATCAGGTTGGCAACCCTGCCACAGTGTGGGCGAAATGACTCCACGCTGTGGGCGAAATGACCTGTGGGCGAAATGACTCCATAGTGTGGCGAAATGGCATGTGTGTCGAGAGAGAGAGAGAGAGAGAGAGAGAGAGAGAGAGAGAGAGAGAGAGAGAGAGAGAGAGAGAGAGAAAGAGAGAGAGAGAGAGAGAGAGAGAGAGAGAGAGAGAGAGAGAGAGAGAGAGAGAGAGAGAGAGAGAGATCAGGAAATTAAACCTTAGTAGTAGTAGTAGTAGTTATCGATTTCGTTGCGTGTGAGAGAGAGAGAGAGAGAGAGAGAGAGAGAGAGAGAGAGAGAGATCGCCCCCACTCACCAAGCAGAGGAGACAGCAGCGGCCTGAGAGGTGCCTTCAAAAGACACACGCACACACACACAGGCAGGCTCACACGCACACACAGACACACAGACAGCAGGAGAAGGACCACTGTGACAAAGGTAAACAAGGCAACATCTTGATCTTGATC
>NC_087176.1:20524090-20546590 GCF_035594125.1 Scylla paramamosain | reverse complement strand
AGGGTGGGAGAGAGGGAGGGACAGTGGCTGGCGGAGGGGCAGGGCGGGGAGTGTGGGGAGGGTGAGGGCCTGCAGGGAGGGAGGGAGGGAAGGACACTGTCTGGTGGAGGAGCAGGGCGGGAAGTGTGGGGAGGGTTTGGGCCTGCAGGGAGGGAGGGAGGGAGGGAGGGAGGGAGGGACAGTGCCTGGCGGAGGGGCAGGCTGGGGAGTGTGGAGAGGGTGTGGGCCTGCAGGGAGGGAGGGATGGGGGGGGACGGTGCCTGGCGGAGGGGAAAGGCAGGGAGTGTGGGGAGGGTATGGGACTGCAGGGAGGGAGGGAGGGAGGGACAGTGCCTGGCGGAGGGTCAGGGCGGGCAGTGTGGGCCTGCAGGCAGGGAGGGAGGGACAGTGCCTGGCAGAGGGGCAGTGCAGGGAGGGAGGGAGGGAGGGAGGGACAGTGCCTGGCGGAGGGACAGGGCGGGCAGTGTGGGCCTGCAGGCAGGGAGGGCGGGAGGGAGGGAGGGACAGTGCCTGGCAGAGGGGCAGGGCAGGGAGTGTGGGCCTGCAGGGAGGGAGGGAGGGAGGGAGGGACAGTGCCTGGCGGAGGGGCAGGGCAGGGAGTGTGGGCCTGCAGGGAGGGAGGGAGGGAGGGACAGTGGCTGGCGGAGGGGCAGGGTGTGGTGGACAAGGTGAGGGAGGGTAAGGGTGAGAACGGGTGCGTGAGTGTTGTGACGGGCAGTCCCCTTCGCTCCAGCCACGCGGTGGTGGCACCAGGGCGGGGCGCGACGCCCTGACCCACCTGCAGGGTGGCGGTGAGGTTCGGCAGGGCCTGGGTCTGCAGGGAGTGGAGGTAAAGGCCGCCGTCTTCAAGGATGATCCTTGCGTGCCGAGTCTGTCCCTCCACGGCGTGGACGGCGAAGAGACGGCCAGCCTCCACCAGGCCCCTGGCACGCTGCGTTAGGCTGTGCAGGTCCTCGGCCTGCAGGAAGGAGGAGGCAGTAAGTCAGGCTGGCAGTTTGGAGAAGGGATACAAGATGTACATTTCAAAAGGCAGCAGCAGCAGCAGCAGCAGCAGCAGCAGCAAACCTTTAGGCCTTGATCAGCCTGCTCAGTGTAAAGGGGGTTTTACATGAGGCAATTCACGGCTGCTTTTAGCCGGGATCGTGCAGCCGGGAGCGAAATGCAGCCGCGATTTGCTGAATTGCCGGAGCAGCCGGGAAGCCGGTGTGTGGGCCGCCTTGCCACCATTTTTCCCGGGTCAAATAAGAGCAACTCTCAATATAAAATTGAAAATAGGAGGAAAGTTGTTGGCAAGTGTTTTAGTAATAACCATTGACTGTCTGCCATTATGTACAATAAATAAATAAAATATTTACATTCATTTATGAAAATTGTGGAAAACAGATGAGGAACTTTATGTTTGTTTATGTGGTCAGTGAGACAGCCAGCGCCCCAGCACGAGTCTACCACAGCACCACAGCACCACAGCCTACCAGGCTATATACACCAGGCAATGAGGCAGCCAGCGCCCCAGCACGAGTCTACCACAGCACCACAGCACCACAGCCTGCCAGGCTATATACACCAGGCACTGAGGCAGCCAGCGCCCCAGCACGTGTGTACTACAGCACCACAGCACCACAGCACCACAGCCTGCCAGGCTATATACACCAGGCACTGAGGCAGCCAGCGCCCCAGCACGAGTCTACCACAGCACCACAGCACCACAGCCTGCCAGGCTATATACACCAGGCACTGAGGCAGCCAGCGCCCCAGCACGAGTCTACCACAGCACCACAGCACCACAGCACCACAGCCTGCCAGGCTATATACACCAGGCACTGAGGCAGCCACCGCCCCAGCACGAGTCTACCACAGCACCACAGCACCACAGCCTGCCAGGCTATATACACCAGGCACTGAGGCAGCCAGCGCCCCAGCACGTGTGTACCACAGCACCACAGCACCACAGCCTGCCAGGCTATATACACCAGGCACTGAGGCAGCCAGTGCCCCAGCACGTGTGTACCACAGCACCACAGCACCACAGCACCACAGCCTGCCAGGCTATATACACCAGGCACTGAGGCAGCCAGCGCCCCAGCACGTGTGTACTACAGCACCACAGCACCACAGCACCACAGCCTGCCAGGCTATATACACCAGGCACTGAGGCAGCCACCGCCCCAGCACGATTCTACCACAGCACCACAGCACCACAGCACCACAGCCTGCCAGGCTATATACACCAGGCACTGAGGCAACCAGCGCCCCAGCACGTGTGTACTACAGCACCACAGCACCACAGCACCACAGCCTGCCAGGCTATATACACCAGGCACTGAGGCAGCCAGCGCCCCAGCACGAGTCTACCACAGCACCACAGCACCACAGCCTGCCAGGCTATATACACCAGGCACTGAGGCAGCCAGCGCCCCAGCACGAGTCTACCACAGCACCACAGCACCACAGCACCACAGCCTGCCAGGCTATATACACCAGGCACTGAGGCAGCCACCGCCCCAGCACGAGTCTACCACAGCACCACAGCACCACAGCCTGCCAGGCTATATACACCAGGCACTGAGGCAGCCAGCGCCCCAGCACGTGTGTACCACAGCACCACAGCACCACAGCCTGCCAGGCTATATACACCAGGCACTGAGGCAGCCAGCGCCCCAGCACGTGTGTACTACAGCACCACAGCACCACAGCACCACAGCCTGCCAGGCTATATACACCAGGCACTGAGGCAGCCAGCGCCCCAGCACGTGTGTACCACAGCACCACAGCACCACAGCACCACAACCTGCCAGGCTATATACACCAGGCACTGAGGCAGCCAGCGCCCCAGCACGTGTGTACCACAGCACCACAGCACCACAGCCTGCCAGGCTATATACACCAGGCACTGAGGCAGCCAGCGCCCCAGCACGTGTGTACTACAGCACCACAGCACCACAGCACCACAGCCTGCCAGGCTATATACACCAGGCACTGAGGCAGCCAGCGCCCCAGCACGAGTCTACCACAGCACCACAGCACCACAGCCTGCCAGGCTATATACACCAGGCACTGAGGCAGCCAGCGCCCCAGCACGTGTGTACCACAGCACCACAGCACCACAGCCTGCCAGGCTATATACACCAGGCACTGAGGCAGCCAGCGCCCCAGCACGTGTGTACCACAGCACCACAGCACCACAGCCTGCCAGGCTATATACACCAGGCACTGAGGCAGCCAGCGCCCCAGCACGTGTGTACCACAGCACCACAGCACCACAGCCTGCCAGGCTATATACACCAGGCACTGAGGCAGCCAGCGCCCCAGCACGTGTGTACCACAGCACCACAGCACCACAGCCTGCCAGGCTATATACACCAGGCACTGAGGCAGCCAGCGCCCCAGCACGTGTGTACCACAGCACCACAGCACCACAGCCTGCCAGGCTATATACACCAGGCACTGAGGCAGCCAGCGCCCCAGCACGTGTGTACCACAGCACCACAGCACCACAGCCTGCCAGGCTATATACACCAGGCACTGAGGCAGCCAGCGCCCCAGCACGTGTGTACCTCAGCACCACAGCACCGCACCACAGCACCACAGCCTGCCAGGCTATATACACCAGGCACTGAGGCAGCCAGCACCCCAGCACGTGTGTACCACAGCACCACAGCACCACAGCACCACAGCCTGCCAGGCTATATACACCAGGCACTGAGGCAGCCAGCGCCCCAGCACGTGTGTAACACAGCACCACAGCACCACAGCACCACAGCCTGCCAGGCTATATACACCAGGCACTGAGGCAGCCAGCGCCCCAGCACGAGTCTACCACAGCACCACAGCACCACAGCCTGCCAAGCTATATACACCAGGCACTGAGGCAGCCAGCACCCCAGCACGTGTGTACCACAACACCACAGCACCACAGCACCACAGCCTGCCAGGCTATATACACCAGGCACTGAGGCAGCCAGCGCCCCAGCACGTGTGTAACACAGCACCACAGCACCACAACCTGCCAGGCTATATACACCAGGCTAGTTGGGGGGACCTGAGGCGGTATTTTGCTGATTTTCCTTGGAATGACTACTGCTTCCGTGTCAGAGACCCGTCTTTGTGTGCTGAGCGCATAACAGAGGTGATAGTGTCTGGCATGGAGGCGTACATTCCTCACTCTTTTTCTCGTCCTAAACCTTCTAAACCTTGGTTTAACACAGCTTGTTCTCGTGCTATACATGATAGAGAGGTGGCCCACAAAAGGTACTTAAGCCTTCCATCACCAGAATCTCATGCACTTTATATTTCTGCTCGGAACCATGCCAAGTCTGTTCTCCAACTAGCCAAAAACTCCTTCATTAACAGAAAATGTCAAAACCTTTCAAGATCTAACTCCCCTCGTGATTTCTGGCATCTAGCCAAAAATATCTCCAATAACTTTGCTTCTTCTTCTTTCCCTCCTCTATTTCAACCAGATGGCACCACTACTATCACATCTATTTCTAAAGCTGAACTCTTCGCTCAAACCTTTGCTAAAAACTCTACCTTGGACGATTCTGGGCTTGTTCCTCCCTCTCCTCCACCCTCTGACTACTTCATGCCACTTATTAAAATTCTTCGCAATGATGTTTTCCATGCCCTCGCTGGCCTAAACCCTCGGAAGGCTTATGGTCCTGATGGGATCCCTCCTATTGTTCTCCGAAACTGTGCCTCCGTGCTTGCACCTTGCCTAGTCAAACTCTTTCAGCTCTGTCTGTCAACATCTACCTTTCCTTCTTGCTGGAAGTTTGCCTACATTCAACCTGTTCCTAAAAAGGGTGACCGTTCTAATTCCTTAAACTACCGTCCTATTGCTTTAATTTCCTGCCTATCTAAAGTTTTTCAATTTATCCTCAACAGGAAGATTCTTAAACATCTATCACTTCACAACCTTCTATGTGATCGCCAGTATGGGTTCCGTCAAGGCCGCTCTACTGGTGATCTTCTGGCTTTCCTTACTGAGTCTTGGTCATCCTCTTTTAGAGATTTTGGTAAAACTTTTGCTGTTGCCTTGGACATATCAAAAGCTTTTGATAGAGTCTGGCACAAAGTTTTGATTTCCAAACTACCCTCCTACGGTTTTTATCCTTCTCTCTGTAACTTCATCTCAAGTTTCCTTTCTGACCGTTCTATTGCTGCTGTGGTAGACGGTCACTGTTCTTCTCCTAAATCTATTAACAGTGGTGTTCCTTAGGGTTCTGTCCTGTCATTCAGTCTCTTTTTATTATTCATTAATGATCTTCTAAACCAAACTTCTTGTCCTATCCACTCCTACACTGATGATACCACCCTGCACTTTTCCACGTCTTTTCATAGACGTCCAACCCTTCAGGAGGTAAACATTTCACGCAGGGAAGCCACAGAACGCTTGACTTCTGATCTTTTTAAAATTTCTGATTGGGGCAGAGCAAACTTGGTATTGTTCAGTGTCTCAAAAACTCAATTCCTCCATCTATCAACTCGACACAACCTTCCAGACAACTATCCCCTCTTCTTCAATGACACTCAACTGTCCCCCTCTTCTACACTGAACATCCTCGGTCTGTCCTTTACTTATAATCTGAACTGGAAACTTCACATCTCATCTCTAGCTAAAACAGCTTCTATGAAGTTAGGTGTTCTGAGACGTCTCCGCCAGTTTTTCTCAGCCTCCCAGCTGCTAACTCTGTACAAGGGCCTTATCCGTCCATGTATGGAGTATGCTTCACATGTCTGGGGGGGTTCCACTCATACTGCTCTTCTAGACAGGGTGGAATCAAAAGCTTTTCGTCTCATCAACTCCTCTCCTCTAACTGACTGTCTTCAGCCTCTCTCTCACCGCCGCAATGTTGCATATCTAGCTGTCTTCTACCGCTATTTTCATGCTAACTGCTCTTCTGATCTTGCTAACTGCATGCCTCCCCTCCTTCCGCGGCCTCGCTGCACAAGACTTTCTTCTTTCTCTCACCCCTATTCTGTCCACCTCTCTAACGCAAGAGTTAACCAGTATTCTCAGTCATTCATCCCTTTCTCTGGTGAACTCTGGAACTCCCTGCCTGCTTCTGTATTTCCACCTTCCTATGACTTGAATTCCTTCAAGAGGGAGGTTTCAAGACACTTACTTATCCATCAATTTTTGACCACTGCTTTGACCCTTTTATGGGACTGGCATTTTAGTGGGCATTTTTTTTTTTTTTTTTAGATTTTTGTTGCCCTTGGCCAGTATCCTTCTTACATAAAAAAAAAAAATGTGAAGGCTTTCGACTGACCAGCCGGCTGGAAAAACAGCCCCTTCAAACCCACCTTAGCACACCACCCCACACTGGCAGGAGAGAGAGAGAGAGAGAGAGAGAGAGAGAGAGAGAGAGAGAGAGAGCCGTGAGCCGCGCACCAAGAGCAGCGCTGACAGGCAACAGTGACACTCGTGACTTGACACACTCACCGTCAGGGGCGGCGCCAGCAGAGCCTTCAGCCTATCCGCGATGGAGGAGGCCTCGGGCCAGGCTGCTGGGAGGCTGGAGTCCCCCGAGGCTGCAGCAGCAGTGCCCGCTGCCTCCAGGGCTGCCTGTGTGGCAGCGGCGGCAGCGGTGGCGGCCTGCAGGGCTGCGCGCGATGCCTCTGCCACCTGAAACACAGCACGGCAGTGTGTGTGTGTGTGTGTGTGTGTGTGTGTGTGTGTGTGTGGCACCGTGCAAACGGAGGGACGTGTGGTGAAGGCCTGGCCTGTGGTAAATAAGTTAGGCAGGAGTGTTGATAATGGTGGTTTGAAGTAAGTGTTTGTAATTAGTTTAATACTGTGTACCACTGTGTAACTCAACAAGTGACTGATGAAGTGTTGCCTGCTTCCCTGGCTCGGCTGGCAGAGAGGCCAGTCTTCTCAGTCTCCTGATAAGGCCCTCCGTAATATAGGAGATGGGGAACTGGCCCGCCTCGGGCACGGCGTGACTCGCCCGGCAGGTGGGGCACGTGACGGCACCCTGCTGCTTCAGTCCGTCAATGCACGGCGAGCACACTGTATGGCCACAGGGCAGAGTGCGTGGCCGCCTGAGGGTGTCGTCAAAGGTGGTGAGGCACACTGGACAGTCCTCCACGTTGTCGTCCTGCAACAAAGAGGCGGCGTGAGGGATACACTGCACACAGCCCGGCACGCTCCCCACACCAAACACCTCATGCTGCTGCTGCTGCTGCTGCTGCTGCTGCTGTCAATCTTTCCTCCACCATTAACCCCTCACCTTCATGTTTTCCCCCTCATTCACAACCACTCATTTAATATATATATATATATATATATATATATATATATATATATATATATATATATATATATATATATATATATATATATATATATATATATATATATATATATATATAATTCCAGTACTGCTGAGAACAACACTCACCATGGCTCAGGCTGCCTGCCTCTGTGTTACTGGCCTTCCTTCAGGCTGCCTGGCTCTGTGTTGCTGCCCTTGCTTCAGGCTGTCTGGCTCTGTGTTGCTGGCCTTCCTTCAGGCTGCCTGCCTCTGTGTTGCTGGCCTTCCTTCAGGCTGCCTGCCTCTGTGTTGCTGGCCTTGCTTCAGGCTGCCTGCCTCTGTGTTGCTGGCCCTCCTTCAGGCTGCCTGCCTCTGTGTTGCTGGCCTTCCTTCAGGCTGCCTGCCTCTGTGTTGCTGGCCTTCCTTCAGGCTGCCTGGCTCTGTGTTGCTGGCCCTCCTTCAGGCTGCCTGCCTCTGTGTTGCTGGCCTTCCTTCAGGCTGCCTGCCTCTGTGTTGCTGGCCCTCCTTCAGGCTGCCTGCCTCTGTGTTGCTGGCCTTCCTTCAGGCTGCCTGCCTCTGTGTTGCTGGCCTTCCTTCAGGCTGCCTGCCTCTGTGTTGCTGGCCCTCCTTCAGGCTGCCTGCCTCTGTGTTGCTGGCCTTCCTTCAGGCTGCCTGCCTCTGTGTTGCTGGCCTTCCTTCAGGCTGCCTGCCTCTGTGTTGCTGGCCTTCCTTCAGGCTGCCTGCCTCTGTGTTGCTGGCCCTCCTTCAGGCTGCCTGCCTCTGTGTTGCTGGCCTTCCTTCAGGCTGCCTGCCTCTGTGTTGCTGGCCTTCCTTCAGGCTGCCTGCCTCTGTGTTGCTGGCCCTCCTTCAGGCTGCCTGCCTCTGTGTTGCTGGCCTTCCTTCAGGCTGCCTGCCTCTGTGTTGCTGCCCTTGCTTCAGGTTGCCTGCCTCTGTGTTGGTGCCACAAGGCGCGTCACACTCCGCCTCCTTGCTCCTGATTGGATGGAGATGCAATTCACCAGTTAGTCAAGAAATAAGCTCACTTAAAGTTATAGTAAAATGAACCAAAGTAATGGCAAATAAACCTTATTGCAATGGAAGCCGTGTGGGGACAACAGGTCGCTGTAAGGCACACACGCTTGCAGGCACCTTGTTGTTGTGCGAGCGTGTCAAGCAAAGGGTGGTGATGCCGACGTGCGCTTCATGTGGCTCACTCACGGGGAGGGAAGCATTAATGAAGAACTAAAGGAATTATTATTGAGAAATTATGATGCGGTGAGAGGGGCAGCAGGGGCGGATGAGGAGCAACTTCAACACCTATGTTTCTCCGCGTCACCAGCGCCGCCAGGTGATGTCGCCAGAGGTACTACGTGTCCACGCCACCGCCAACAGTCCACAGGTGAGTTAAGACAAGAGTGATAAGATTACTACTCGTATCACACCTGTGGCGGCGGGGAGTTGGGGAGGTGGCCACTGGAAGAATCGCAGTATCTGGTAACTTCCATCGCCTCTCATGTCGAGGAAAAGCTGCCACACTGATACCCGAAGCAACTCCCGCCTTGTCTGGCAGCTGACTTTCATGTCACTGCTGAACTGACCGACCATCAACGTGAACAACACAAACATTACTTTTATTCCGCTCTATAGAAGTATTCTTTCCTTAACATTTGAATAACAATTACCTCTCAGATCCGTGATGGGACAAATGCTCCTCACCGAGGTGTGGTCCTCTTATTGATGAGATACTGTCCTGTCTGTTGTGAGTGATGCAACACACATCACTGTCACTGGCGCCGCCACGCTGTAATGTCGTGTTTCCATGTTGCGCGGTGTTGGTGTGTCCCTAATCTATAAGACTGGCTTTTGTGGGTTCAAGGGAACGCTTTAAGTTTCTATAATTTTTACCTAATTTGTGTCATTTACATATATTTACACTCAGACGATCATATACGACTTCCGACAACAACGAAAATCTACGAAAATAGTTTCATCTCTCTTCAGATAAACACCATTAAATATCTGGAACACTTCACATTACACTTCCGATTCAAATCATTTCACATATTTAACACTCACTGATAAATCACATCCTACACAAACCTGGCAGCTAATATTCAATGAGGAACACATCCCACACCTACCCAATCCCTCTCTGTCAATATATAACACCAACATTTTACTGTGACTGCATTGCAACTGTGTGGCACCTTATGCCCATCCTGACCCTCTCTGGTCTGACAGCTCTGTCTAGCTTGTCTCTCTGTCTGTTTCTGTCTATTCCCGTCTCCTACACCTTGTAATATACACGTTATGTTATAGCAACCTTTTGCCCCAACAAGGCTTCCGTTGTTATAATATTTATTTTCCAATATTTCGATCATTTAGTTCATTTTCCTGTAACTTTCAATAAGGTTAATTTTCGAGTAAGTATATTTATTTCCTCATACTTTGATCATACAGTTCATTTTCCTATACTTTCCGCAAGATCCATTTTCAAGTAACTATATTTATCTTCCCATACTTCGATCATACAGTTTATTTTCCCTTAACTTTCACTAAGGTTCATTCTCGAGTAGCTTTGGTAATCGCATCTTCTAATCAGGAACAAGGAGGCGGCGGTTCCTATGGTGTGCCGGCTGTCCGTGTTGTCCACATCATCTGCTTCCGGTGACCTCTGCTTCCCTCGTATACTAATTCAGTGATGGTCACCTGAGTACCTCTTCTTGTAATCTTGTGCTAATCTCAAGCTTTGTTAGTGTTGTGATGACTCACCGGATTTTGTTGTTCTCCTCGGTGGCCACGTCTCGTCTCTTCTTGCTACCTGTTGTTGTGTTTATCATCTTCTTCCCTCATTTATTCTTTCTACTTTTTATTTCCTTCTTCATTTCTTCATTCTTGTTTCATTCTTCTTTCACCTTACGTGTTTTATTTTGTCTTGTTTCCTTGGGTTAAAACAGTAAATATGAGCAATGAGTCCCTAGAAGACTTTTTGAACGACAGCCACGATGATGAACGCTTCCTGCAGCACTCTGGACGTGTCGCTCGCTCTTACCTCAGTGACGACTCTCGCCTCACTCTCGCCTCGTCACCAGATATCTAGGTCTGGGATGCACAAAACAAGGAAATGACGCTTGGTGAGTCTAACCTGAATAAAATTTTCCTAGTGTTTTTAGATGCTGTGTAGGAAATACATGATTTACCAACGCCAAAATGTAGTCTCTGTTTGAGCATAAGTGTGACAGGGATATATTTACCTACATGAGGTCTGACAGGCCGTGACTGAGGGGAAGGCTGAGGGTAGTAAATCGTTCAGCCTGTTAAAGACTGCTATGTCATCTCCTGAAATGCCCTCCCTTAAAGACCCTGGCCAAGACCAGCCAGGGCACAGTCGCTGAGTGGTGGCGGGAGGCGCTGGCCAGTCGCCGCTCAGCATCACGGAGGTCAACCACCACCACCACCACCACCTCGTTTTCCACTTCCTCCTCTTCTTCCTCCTGCAAGTGTCGTGTTATCCTTTTGTTTATTTACAGTGAAGCCAAGGCTATGACCACATTTTCCGAGTAACCTCTTCAATCACTTCTACTGAAGGTTGCAGGACAGCTGATAAGGGCGTCCTCCCACAGCCTGAAAACAGCTATCATGCTATAGATAACGCTGGCAGGCCTTCAGTCAGGCGGCCAGCAGAAGCAGCAGCAACAGCAACTGCAACAGAAGTAGTAGTAGTAGTAGTAGTAGTAGTAGTAGTAGTAGTAGTAGTAGTAGTAGTAGTAGTAGTAGTAGTAGTAGTAGTAGTAGTAGTTGTTGTTGTTGTAGCAGTAGTGTAACCGGTAATAATTTTTTTAGTTTGTTTCTGTTTCCGCTAATGTGTTCCGTTTTCTATAACTTGTTTTTATCTCTACAGGCTTATGTTGCACTTTCTCAGATAAACTTGTGTGCCCCATTGTGCTTTCTGTCACTCCTGTCACTACATCTGGTAACTTTGCCGTTGTTCTTCATTAGTCATACCTGGTGCAATGCAAAGTTGGGCTGTCTATCCTGTATATGGATGAGTGTGAGGAAATACTGAACTGCCTTTAAGGCACAGGGAAGTGGATAGTTGTATCAACATGAAAATTTTATTGTATGTAAATCTTAATATTGATATGTTTATGCCACAGTTTCAGCTCGTATCTGTGAAAAGAAAAAAAGAAAAAATTAAAAACCCTAGAAATAACATGTCATCATCTTAATTAAATAGGCTCAAACAGTTTAAGAGATAGGATAATTTTAAAACTAGGAATTTATAGCCTATTAAATTGTCTACATCATTTACTATCCACTTTTTTAAATTTTTGCATATGTAATCCTTTTAACCCACAGTGAATATGCGGTCAGTTTTTTTGTCAGTTGCAAGTTGTTAATAAAATTAATAATAAATTAAAAAAAGTAATAAAAAAATACTAAAATACGTCTATAAAGCAATTCAAGACAAAGAAAACAAGACAAAAATTAAGAAAATCGGATTATAAATAAAATAGATAGAAATTAAAGCACAGTGAGTGGCAAACATTTACGTTTGGAGAAAAACGCCCCTGAAGACTCGTCAGAACCCGCCTGCAGCGTACACGAGATCTTTCTGGAGTTTCTTGTTTCTCATCCTCAATCTTGGTTTCACATTCATCTTGGCATCTTGATTCTTCAAGTATTTGCTCATCAATGTGGTGTGTTCTACTCCAAGAAGTGAATCCAGGCAACTGGGCGGGGTGTTGGCATGCGGTGACGCCTGCGAACTCGACCCCGCTACAACCACATCTTCTTCTATAGAGGGTGGTGTTGTATTTCTTCTTCTTTTCTTTTCTTCTCGAGCCTTCTCTAGCCCTTACCTTCGCTGCTCCACGAATCTCTTCCTCTTTGGCATTTTGCAAAAGCTTCAAAATGCTGATGAAAGACGGATGACGCGATGACACATACTCCCTCAATAACAGCTGGGAGCAGCACTGAGGCTGCGTTCCCACCAAGCCGCTCAATTCCATTCAATTCCATTCAATTCACGTCATTCAATTCTTTTTCAATGAACACCGTTCCAACCAACGCCATCAGCTTACTTTTCATTCAGGTCATCTAGTATGCAATAAGCCTTCGTGCGAGATGGACGTCAGTGACCTAGCAAGAATAACATTGTTGTTGTTGCAGCGGCGTAGAAGGCGTAGGAAACAAAGGAATATGTGGATGCATCCCATTAATAGCAGGAGAGCACAATTTGGGACATTTGCACATTTGTTCCCAGATTTGCTCAATAATCCAGATAAATTTCATGATTTCTTCAGGATTGACAAGGAGAAATTTAAGCAGTTGGTCGAGTTAAAGGCCTTTCAACAAACGCTAACAAAACGCTCCTGACTCCTTTAATTAAGAATAAGACTAATCACTAATCCTTACATTCATCTGAGCTTCTCCATAACCACCTATAACATAACCATTTGCTATACGTCCTCTATAAATAACCTAACCTAACTTTAGCTAACTTAAGCTAAACCAATCTAACCTAAGCTAAACTAACCTAAGCTAAACTAAAGCTAAACTAAACTAAGCTAACCTAACCTAAATTTACCTAACTTAAGCTAACCTAGTAGCCTAATCTAAGCTAAACTAACCTAATCCAACTCGAGCTTTCCTAACTTATTTTATCCTAACCTTGCTATACGTCCACTACACCTTTTTCACCAATACATTTTGTCACTCCAGGGGAAAAAATACATCCCTGTCATAGCTATACAAGTCTCACTCTCCCTCCCTGTTTACCTTAATAGTCGAATGATTGTCATTCAAGAGAGAAAAATGGAACCAGATGCATCATTGAATGAGAATGGCCAGGAATTGAATGGAATGGAATTGAATTGAATGACCCGGTGGGAACGCTTACATAGGAATTAACGTGATCCATCATAGCCACTCATGAATGACAATGAATTGAATGGAATGGAATTGAATTTAATGGTTTGGTGGGAACGCACCCTGAGGTTGGAAAGGGAGGAATCAATGATGTGTTACCATATGAGTGAGCAAGTAATTTTCATATGTTTGATTTTTCATGGATTTCTCTCGAATTTTTTCCAAAAAAAATACCACTGCCTGCGGTCTGAGAGAGTAAATTAACCTTTTACGGGTGAATGGGCGTGTAAACACTTATAATTGAGATACTCAAATGAAATTAACACAGTGTTGCCATATGACTGAGCTAGTGGTTGGTATATTTTTCATTTTTCATGATTTTTCGAGATTTTCCATGTTATTTCGTTGCCCCGCGCCTTAACTCGTAGTAAGGTGTTATTCACGTCACATGACGTGCTCCTGTTGGGTACGTCCACAGGTTTCTCACGTCACATGACGTTTTTCACGTTTTGCACTTGCTTGCTCTGTGTGGGCAATAACTATTCCTGTGGGAGTGTCTGGCATATCACTCGAGCTTTACTTTTCCCAGCAAACACTAATTCTTCATCACTTACTTCCTCGCTTTCAGCATCGCCTTCTCCACTATACACATAACCTTTATCTTTATTGCTATCATCTAGAGCAATGGTTCTCAAACTTTTTTCATGAGCGACCCTATTTGGACATTTCATTCCTTCGCGACCCATGATTGGTTCATATGTGATGAAGTTGTAGAATAAACCAATAAGAACGAAATATTATTATTATTATTAGTTAGTAAATATAGTAAGTAGCATATGAAGTAAGATATTATATAATTTTACACACACACACACACACACACACACACACACACACACACACACACACACACTACTCACACAAATGATTGCAAACGGCACAACCTCCCTCGCCTGCGGTCGATGGAAAACAGACACCGCGCACGAGCCTGCATGGGCCCACTGTCAGTCCAACATACGCGTTTGATACAGGAGTCATTCCTGTCAGAGACACCATTACGTGGGGCCCAGGAGGAGGGAGGTGGGGGGAAGATGAACATACATAACAAAAGTAATTTGTGGTTAAAGAAGAATAATTCAATTAAGTAACTGAAATACACTGAAACACTGAAAGCATGATAATGCTCCTGTGTCCCTGCGACCCATCAAAATTGATCTCGCGACCCAACTTTGGGTACCCATAGTTTGAGAACCACTGAATTCTAGATTCTAGAGGGTCATCACTATCAGAGCTACCAGAATAATCAACAAATCTTCCATCATACTCGCTGATATTTGAAAAAGACGTCACGTGATATGACAAACCTGTCGGCGTACCCGGCAGGAACACATAAGAAAATAATCATTATGTGCTAAAAATGTTGCTGGAAAAATAAGAGTGGAAAGTGTATCAACAACGGGGAGTACATCTGGCAACGGCGCGGGAATTCCTGACGTGACTCACCGGTGTTGGGGTTTAAAAATAGTGAACTGCGCATTTCAAAATGTCTTCATTATTTTACAGAGATGGTTCTGAATTGTTTGGGGTAGGAAAAAAAAATTTGTACTATGTAAAATAATGAAACACGTTACGGGTCGTATTAAACGCTTCCTCGTCCCCTCTCCACAGTTTTCAGGAAGCTCTACTGACAACGCTGTGGTTTTCAAGGACGTTCTAATAATTGTGATAATTTTTAACAAGCAATTCCGTATAATCAGTGAGGAAAACACTTATTGGAATGCGAGTGTTCACCTCTGTGCCATTTGAAAACTGTGTGTGAGAGAAGGAAGGGTTTGGTACAAGCCGAATTTCTTGATTAGAGGAACAAATGCATGGCACGCCTTAACGTTCCTCTCTTGAGACAAAAAAAAAAAGAGTAAATAAATAAATAAATAAGATAAATAAATAAAAATAAATAAATAAATAAAGGGGAAATGTAGAGTTAGGGTGAGAGGTCTTGAGTTCCAGACCTCCAGCGTGATCGTAATTGGGTGAATGTACTTGTGAGAGACGGAGATAAATAGATAAATAAATAAAACAAAAATAAAAATCGCGATTGTTATAGAAAAAGAAGCAAGAAGGGAAGAGTTTTGGTTTGTGTGAGCAGGAAGGGTTAGCTGTGGTGAGTGTGAAGGCAGCTGTAACAAACATGAGGCATTTGTCAACAGAATCTGAATGGTAAGTGTGTTGTGGAAGTGTTCAGTGTATGCGTGTATGTAGCCCACGTGTATGACTTTGTTGTTGTTGTTTGGTGAGCACTGTGGAGTGTTCGGCTTCCCCCGTCCAATGCAACATCTTGAAAAGGTAAATTATTCATCGTATTCCGTGACTGTGAGTCAGCGATTCATCAGCGTGTTGCCCCAGGCGGGGTGAAGTGGTAGTGTAGTAGCGGGGCGGGGCGGGGCGGATGGCGGAGCCTAGTGGAGCGAGGGTGGAGGTGATGGGAGGCCCCCCGCGGCAGAAGAGTACTAAGCGCCATCGGGAGCAAAATGGCGTTTTTTGCCTCATCAGGTGCTCCAAGGCTTAATGCGCATTTTGGTGGAGATAGTATACTTTTTCCACCATGTTAACAAGGTTCAATTTCCCGTTGTTTGCAAAGTATTTTTTTCCTTAGCGACTAGGTGTTGACTTGGTGTTGGAAGTCGCCCGTGCAGAAGCGTACTATCTCCATCCAGCCAATGAGAGACCGCGGAGTGCTGTGACGTCAGAGCGCTGAGCCAATGAGAGCGCCGTATCTTCTCCCGCCTCAGCCCCGCTCTGCCTCAATCTAGTTGCATTGTGGAAGAGAGTATTCCTCCATTCTCACGTCCCATTATTGCGTTGATTATTCACCCATAATGGAATTATCAGACGTTGATAGCCCTCCTACCTCTCCTGATGTTGCTGGCCCCTCAGCAGGTCGCAAACGCCAGCGAACACCAGCAAGACCCAGAAATACACAAGCCCCATAGCCCTCAGACCTGAGAAAGTGCGTGACCTACAATCTCTCCTCGCACTCATGCCCCAAAATGCCCATCCATTCTACCGGTCCATCATCGACGCCCAAGCAGGTGATGTCAATAGCACTCAAGATGATGGTGAACACGACAACTTGGATGAACTGTTGGAGTACGAATCGTAAAGGCATTGAGGGGTGGGGGGGAGGGGGGAAGTGTGTAATAAACAATGAAAGTTAGTGATACCTGTAATAAAGAAAGGGAAAGTTAGTGTTACCTCAAGATTGTGTGAAGTGAGAAGTGAAAGATACCAAGACACCAATATCATTGAACATAGCTGAGTAAAAACTAAAAAAAAAAAAAAAAAAAATACGAATCAATAATGGAAATGTTTATTTTTTTCCAGATGATGATTTTTTTATTTCCTCTGTTTTAATGTCATGTTATAGGTGTGTTTCAGGGCTTTAATTTGGTGTATATAACTTTACTCTAGCTTTATTGTACGGCTATTGACATTTTCGTAAAAGTTACAAAACTTTGACCTTCATTTCTGGCGAATATTGATTTTGGCACTTAGTACTCTTCTGCCGCGGGGGGCCTCATTGGGCGAGATGTGGAGTTTGCTTCATTGTGCACTGGAGGGTTTTTTGTACTGGAGTTTGCATCAAGTTAAGGAACACAGCAGTAACAGTGGTAGTGTGCAATAGGCGCCGGATATATATATATATATATATATATATATATATATATATATATATATATATATATATATATATATATATATATATATATATATATATATATATATATATATATATATATATATATATATATTCTGCTGTATTACTGAACTTAGCGAGGAATGGTGACATAGACTTACGAGTGTTATATAAGCAAATGCATATTTTCACTATTTAAACATAAGTACACATTTGTCACCTCTCTCTCTCTCTCTCTCTCTCTCTCTCTCTCTCTCTCTCTCTCTCTCTCTCTCTCTCTCTCTCTCTCTCTCTCTCTCTCTCTAACACGGCATATTTTTTTTTAGTTTTGCGTTTATGATGAGTATTCTATATGTAATAGTATTTCTAATCATAATCTCTTGTAAGTCTCATAATAAGCAATTTAAAACAGGTTGTGAGCAGGATTATGGCGCACACTTGGTAAGTGGCGGCCCTTCACTCAGTTAACACGGTGTAAGGAGGTGTATTGGTGCTTTATACACCAAAAACTTGTCTGGCTGTTTTCTTTCCATATGAGCTGATGTAAGGCATGTACCGGTGGGTTTCTGTCTTGTTAAGTAAAGGATTAGGTTAGTGCGTAGTGTTTACCTCTTTAGTGCTTCACAAAAAAGTGCCACTCAGCCACAACTCTTATGTAAGTCTTTGTAGTACACTACTGCACAAAACTTATGTCATTTCCCTGTAGATCTTGTTTGTATTTTTATTCCAGTATGCTCAAGCCCACGGGTGATTTCTTTCATTGATATGCAGGCCTCACGTACACTTCATTCTTTGTCAGTGTCGTGCTGTATTCGCGGTGATCAGTGAACTGCTGGCTGATGCAGATCTAGTCTTCTCTTGGGGACTTATTGTCTGCATGTTGACAGGCTGGATCAGCAGAGGAGCCGACACCGCACAGCTCGGCGCTCTTCCCCTGTGCCTGAGCAACACTGCGCTGACACGTCTGTCCGATGCAGGGAGGAGACAGCAAGCGAGAGGCGAGGCTGGGCGGAGTTTGGACATGTCAGGCAGTCAGTGTTCTTAACTAGAGTAAATACAATTGAGAAAAGTAATATACGTGGGGAAAAGGTTTTCAGTTCAGGTTTCCCATGAGATGAAAGTAAAAGGCATATAGAAAGGTTTGGGTAAGCAATTACAGATTCAATTATGGTAGAATGTTTGTGGAAAAGGGAAATTGCTACATGTTGAGTGTCTTGTTGGGCAATGGAAGTAAGTGAAAGGAAGGAGAGGCTTTGCTGAGTCTAGCTATGTCTGAGTATTACTGTACGTGATTAGGATAGAGTTGTGAGAATAATTTTTTTTTATTTTTTATTTCTACTCATATTTCAATAGTTCTAGAAATAATACCTTCACATATAGCATGTGACATGGAGGGTGTATTTCACCTGTTAATTTTTAGAGTGATTTTTATATTGTGTGCCCTTTACTTTCCGTTTTCTTTCACGGTTAAGGCTGCCTATCGTTCTCTCTTATGATAGACTATGGTATCTCGCCTCGGGTCGATTCACCTCGCAAACTTTGCACATTTTCATTCTTATCTCTGTTATATTTGTGTACTTTAATTCCTAAACTGGGTGTATACCTTGAAGGGACACTGCTACTGTGTCATGCGTATAATCACGTTGAAGAAAGTAGCCTATCATGTTTACGGATTCAGGTTTTTTTTTTTTCCTCTCAAAGTCCACCAGATTTATACATTTAATATGTGAAAGAAGTGGTTGTAACCCCCTTAGAGGGCTGGGGATCCACCCACCAGAGTTCCACAATGCAGGGTTACCAAGCAGCCCTTCGCATGAGGCCCCAGAATGCCAGAAACAGCCCTTGTTATGCGAGGAAAAAAATACTGAGTGACTTGTGATGTCAGAGTAAAAAATGAATAAGGGAGAGGAAAGGAAATATTTTGATCAGCACGTAACAAATGAAATATCTTAACACAGTACAGTTGATAATGAAACACTGGGTCACTGCATGCGAAGCACCACAGAGAGTACCGTTTCTCACATCTTGATCAAGCACCAAATAAACACATGAAACACGAGATGTGAAGACGATAGTAATTGCTAGGACGATTCTAAGTATTACTCATGACCATGGCGAGGTACAAAGCAACCAGCCACCCGCCTGTCTTCATGGCTCCACTATCTGAGAGTGCAACACCTCGGCACACGACCCTCCTGCTGTCTCCCGGTGTCTGCCTGCTGTGTGCCTGCGCTTCGCCTTACCTTCGATGCGCTACACATATCTACGTACACATATCTACGTCCATAAGGTCAATATCTCGCTTCAGAAACTCAGGAAACTCACTCCTACAAAAGCGTGTCCGTCAGCTCCCCTGCGTCACTAACCACCGATGCACTGAGGGAAGCAGCGCCACTCACGCAGTCATCACTCTTAACCTTGGCACCAGACTGAGTGGTGTGTTGGGCCGACACTCAAGGGGATGGCCTCGGCTCCGCGTGTGCTGTCTTTAACCTCAACAGCTCAATGAGGGCTGTCTTGGGAGGCCAGACTGCTTGCGCCATCATTGGTCTTGTGGAGGGCGGTGACGCGGCTGGTGTCAGTACTGCAAGAAATGTCATTTAAAACCCCTATAACTTCCACTACAACCTCCTGTCAGTGATGCAGATATCTTGTTAATTTATCACTGGAACCACAACAACCCCACACTTCCACTACAACATACTGAAATAGTGTTTCTCCTGTCAGTAATGCAGAAATCTATCACTAGAACCTTAAAAAAAACATTCCTACCTCTCTCTCTCTCTCTCTCTCTCTCTCTCTCTCTCTCTCTCTCTCTCTCTCTCTCTCTCTCTCTCTCTCTCGCACACATCCCCCTCTTCGTCTTTTAATGTCCCTAAGTGTTTTTATCTTTAATTCTCTTCATTTCTCTCTTTTTCTCACCTATTTTTATCACCTACCCACTCGCCTCTCACTCTCTCACTCTCTCACACTACCCCTCTCACTCTCAATGTCCCTTCGTTTTCCTATCTTTAATTCTCTTCATTTCTCTCTTTCTTCTCATCTCTTTCTGTCACCTACCTACTCCTCTCTCTCTCTCTCTCTCTCTCTCTCTCTCTCTCTCTCTCTCTCTCTCTCTCTCTCTCTCTCTCTCTCTCTCTCTCTCTCTCTCTCTCTCTCTGCAGCCAAGACAAACAAGGAAGGAAAAGAAGCCTGCAAACCAATTCAGAAGATGGAATGAAAAAACTGCAAGAATGGTAAGTAGTAGTAGTAGTAGTAGTAGTAATAGGTATTGGGCATGGTAGTGTGTGTGTGTGTGTGTGTGTGACTCACAACACGCAACGAGCCCTTTAGAAAGATGTGTGTTAAGAAGGACGTGCCCCCGGCGGTAAGGAAAGCGCGGCAGAGACTTGGGGGTGCGGAGAGGACGGAGAGGGAGCGAGCCGGGAGGGGAAGCTTTACATTAACGGCTGTGTTATCAATGGCTGGAGGCAACAGGCTTTTTAAATGACCCACGGCGAGTGAGCGAGTTGTCTATACCATGGAATGCCAACGGAATTCATACAAAGTTGAAGAAAACTCAAGTGTTGCGAGTGCTGACCAGTATGGTGTTGTGGGAAGTAAAGCCAGCCTGCCAGTGTACGGCTCCCCGGCTACGTATCATGTCTCAGTGAGGTGGCTGGGTGGTGCAGCCGAGGGGCGGGGCGGGGCGGGGTGGTGTTGTGGTGTGTGTAAAGCGTTGTTAAGATCACTGGTTCGTGGCGTGGGTGTGAGTGTTGTTGAGCAGGCGTGGCTTCAGTTCAGTAATGTGTCTGGCATCATGTTGTGTTTTGGTGCACACCGCCGAGTTACTCCTTGTTTTTCGAGTGTGTCATTTGCTGCTGTACAAGAAAGAATGCATCTGGCCATGTAAAGGATGGTTGCATTATCACAGCTGATACGAACCCACGCCTCGGAGCAGCGGTAAAGGAGTTACTTAATCATGTAACGAAAGGTTGTGTTGCTCTGAGCGTTTTGCCGACACTGACAAACGACATTTTGAGAACATTGTGGTCCATGTTGATAGTGATGTTCGAGATGAGAGTAACGCGAATGAACTGCTGACAGGCTATCCCATGAGATATATAAGTGTGTGTGCTGTTAGTTGTAAAGTTAGCAGAAGTCAGATGATGTTAGCAGAGGGATGACTTGGGTAAATGGGAGACGGAAGAGTTTGGCAAGCTGTGGATTGGAAAGGTGATGTCAGTGTGTCAGAACACGATAATGAGAGGTCACTACTGGTGAAGATATCAACACTCACTTTAAAAGAGTACTTAACCCAGCGCAGGACAGTCACGATTATGACGTCAGCACACACGTCAGCACCCCAGTGCTAGACAACCCTCCCTGCCCCTGGAGCAAGTCAAGGCTCTGATGTCAGCACACACGTCAGCACCCCAGTGCTAGACAACCCTCCCTGCCCCTGGAGCAAGTCAAGGCTGTGATGTCAGCACACACGTCAGCACCCCAGTGCTAGATAACCCTCCCTGCCCCTGGAGCAAGTCAAGGCTGTGATGTCAGCACACACGTCAGCATCCAGTGCTAGACAACCCTCCCTGCCCCTGGAGCAAGTCAAGGCTCTGATGTCAGCACACACGTCAGCACCCCAGTGCTAGACAACCCTCCCTGCCCCTGGAGCAAGTCAAGGCTGTGAGGCCAGACAATTTGTGGTCAGTAAACTTATCTATCTGTGTGTGTGTTTGTGTTTGTGTGTATGTGTGTGTGTGTGTGTGTGTGTGTGTGTGTTTTCAAGGTGTTTTGGAAAGGATAGGGATGTTTTTGTTGTTGTTGTTGTTGTTTGTGGTGCTTTATGTATTTAGTTCTATTTCCTGGGTGTTTTTTGGGAGAGATAACTGTGTTACTGATTTTTTTAGGGCGGTGTTTCATCAGCAAATATATAGATGGCGCAGCTGGCGTCACTGCAAATATATAGATGGCGCAGCTGGCGTCACTGCAAATATATAGATGGCGCAGCTGGCGTCACTGCAAATATATAGATGGCGCAGCTGGCGTCATTATAGATGCTGGCGTCACTGCAAATAAAGGTATTGCAGATATCGTTTGTCTGGCGCTACAATGCTTCATGAGTGACCAACAAAATAAACACTCTATGTATTATCTTCATCGCTAATCCTTGGTGTTAGTTGTCAGTTGCTGAAATGAACAAGGCCAGCCTCCAGGAAAGTGGTGACTGTGAAGCCGTGTCGGCAGCCATCTTGGAACATTTGTATCGATGTGATGTAATCTTATGTATAGATGTGTGTGGGCGTGTTTAGGCGTGTGTGGGCGTGTGTGTGGAGGTGTGGATACGTACAGGCATTTTTGAATGCGTGTGGGTGCATGTGGCCTTAAGTGTGCGTCTGTGGGCGTGCATTTCCTTACGTAGGCGTGTGTGGAAGCAAGTATGGTTTTATGTGGGCGTTTGTATGGATGCGTATGGGCGTGTATGAATGCCTGTGGATGCGTGTGGGTGTGTGGGCTTGCGTGGGCGTGTATTTCCTTGTGTGGGCGTGTGTATGGACGAATGAATACGTATGGGCGTGTGTGAATGGCTGTGGATACTACATGTGTGTGTGTATGGACGTGTGTGGGCGTGTAGTGAAGCATGCATGGCTTCGTGTGGCGTGTGTGGGCGAATTGAAGGGTCCAGCTCCGTTG